>NW_028128337.1:0-39727 GCF_965231255.1 Vanellus vanellus | reverse complement strand
TACCCCAAAAACTGCAAATCCAGGAGCCTAACAAGTGACCCTGCCTGCAAAAACCCCGGCCCGTGCCTGACCTCCGCCCAAACTTTGGCGATGAACGTCGCCTCGCAGAGCGGCCGGGACCGGGGAAAAAAAAACCCAGCCGGGGGAAGAAAAAAAAAAATCCCCCGGCTGGGGTTTTTTTATTCTAGTGCTTTGCCCTACGAGCCTGCAAAGGAAAAACGCACACACCTCCGCTGCCAACCTGCGGCTCAACACAACCACCAAACCAGACACACACACCTGCCAAACACCCCGCTCCCTCCGCAACCACACAAGCCCAACCTCCCGCTCAGCTCCTGCATTCTCCCACCTGCCGGCCAAAAGCAGCCAGTGGCCCGTCTCTGCGGCGCTCCTCCAGAGCGCCACCCAGAGCGGCCGCCCAGGTGACCCTGCCTGCAAAAACCCCGGCCCGTGCCTGACCTCCGCCCAAACTTTGGCGATGAACGTCGCCTCGCAGAGCGGCCGGGACCGGGGAAAAAAAAACCCAGCCGGGGGAAGAAAAAAAAAATCCCCCGGCTGGGGTTTTTTTATTCTAGTGCTTTGCCCTACGAGCCTGCAAAGGAAAAACGCACACACCTCCGCTGCCAACCTGCGGCTCAACACAACCACCAAGCCAGACACACACACCTGCCAAACACCCCGCTCCCTCCGCAACCACACAAGCCCAACCTCCCGCTCAACTCCTGCATTCTCCCACCTGCCGGCCAAAAGCAGCCAGTGGCCCGTCTCTGCGGCGCTCCTCCAGAGCGCCACCCAGAGCGGCCGCCCAGGTGACCCTGCCTGCAAAAACCCCGGCCCGTGCCTGACCTCCGCCCAAACTTTGGCGATGAACGTCGCCTCGCAGAGCGGCCGGGACCGGGGAAAAAAAAACCCAGCCGGGGGAAGAAAAAAAAAAATCCCCCGGCTGGGGTTTTTTTATTCTAGTGCTTTGCCCTACGAGCCTGCAAAGGAAAAACGCACACACCTCCGCTGCCAACCTGCGGCTCAACACAACCACCAAGCCAGACACACACACCTGCCAAACACCCCGCTCCCTCCGCAACCACACAAGCCCAACCTCCCGCTCAGCTCCTGCATTCTCCCACCTGCCGGCCAAAAGCAGCCAGTGGCCCGTCTCTGCGGCGCTCCTCCAGAGCGCCACCCAGAGCGGCCGCCCAGGTGACCCTGCCTGCAAAAACCCCGGCCCGTGCCTGACCTCCGCCCAAACTTTGGCGATGAACGTCGCCTCGCAGAGCGGCCGGGACCGGGGAAAAAAAACCCAGCCGGGGGAAGAAAAAAAAAATCCCCCGGCTGGGGTTTTTTTATTCTAGTGCTTTGCCCTACGAGCCTGCAAAGGAAAAACGCACACACCTCCGCTGCCAACCTGCGGCTCAACACAACCACCAAACCAGACACACACACCTGCCAAACACCCCGCTCCCTCCGCAACCACACAAGCCCAACCTCCCGCTCAGCTCCTGCATTCTCCCACCTGCCGGCCAAAAGCAGCCAGTGGCCCGTCTCTGCGGCGCTCCTCCAGAGCGCCACCCAGAGCGGCCGCCCAGGTGACCCTGCCTGCAAAAACCCCGGCCCGTGCCTGACCTCCGCCCAAACTTTGGCGATGAACGTCGCCTCGCAGAGCAGCCGGGACCGGGGAAAAAAAACCCAGCCGGGGGAAGAAAAAAAAAATCCCCCGGCTGGGGTTTTTTTATTCTAGTGCTTTGCCCTACGAGCCTGCAAAGGAAAAACGCACACACCTCCGCTGCCAACCTGCGGCTCAACACAACCACCAAACCAGACACACACACCTGCCAAACACCCCGCTCCCTCCGCAACCACACAAGCCCAACCTCCCGCTCAGCTCCTGCATTCTCCCACCTGCCGGCCAAAAGCAGCCAGTGGCCCGTCTCTGCGGCGCTCCTCCAGAGCGCCACCCAGAGCGGCCGCCCAGGTGACCCTGCCTGCAAAAACCCCGGCCCGTGCCTGACCTCCGCCCAAACTTTGGCGATGAACGTCGCCTCGCAGAGCGGCCGGGACCGGGGAAAAAAAACCCAGCCGGGGGAAGAAAAAAAAAAATCCCCCGGCTGGGGTTTTTTTATTCTAGTGCTTTGCCCTACGAGCCTGCAAAGGAAAACACGCACACCTCTGCTGTCAACACAACCGGGTCAACACAACCACCAAACCAGACCCACACACAGTCACACACAGAGTCGTCACCCTGCTTCCTCTGCTACCGCACAGGCCAGCCCAACCTCAAGGATCCTGTGCTCCACCACCCACCGGCCAAAAGCAGCCATTGGCACATCCCTGCAGCGCTCCTCAAGAGCGCCACCCAGAGCGGCCTCGCAAGTGACCGTGCCTGCAAAAGCCCCGGCCCGTGCCTGACATCTACCAAAACTTTGGCAATAAAACTTCCCCTCACAGAGCGGCCAAGACCAGGGGAAAAAAAACCCAGCCAAGGGAAAGAAATACATCCCCTGGCTGGGTTTTTGGTTTTGTTTCCCCCCCCCCAGTTATTTGCCCTACGAGCCTGCAAGTCACAGACAGCTCAGAGCCCTGTCTGCTCTTTCTACACACTTACCGCAAGTCACCTACAACAACTGCATTAAAACCCCAAATGCATTACTGCCTTACCTTATCTTACCTGTTTGGCATTCGCTCCATTCCCAGCCACATGCAGACACTGAGACCTTTTAATCATCTATGCTGCCTACACAATACCATATGATACATACATAGACCCATGTAACATGCACGCAAGTCAAACAACTTGATGTGCCCGTAGAGCACTGTCGAGACAAAATACAATATAGGGTGGTACAATGCAGGTCCATCTCTGACGGCGGCGGTCCCGATGATTACGGAAGAGTGCCGACAAAAGGCAGACACCAATATGGGCCGATACGATGCGACACGCTCTCAGATGTCAGTAGACGCCGATGCAGACCCAGACGAGGCAAATCCGATACAGAGCCGAACAAAGCCATCCGCATTCAAATACAGAACGCTCCAATAACAAAACCACAATATGGGGTGGTACGATGCGAGACCGTCTCAGACGGCAGTCAAGACAATTTCAGGGTAGTAAAATGCAAAACTGATACTCAGCAGAACAATACAATACACGTTCAAATACAGTGATCCAAGAACAACACACAATACAGGGCAGCACAAAGCCAGGTGGACTCTGCTGGTGGACAAGATGGGTACAGAGCATCACAATGCGATACAAAGTAGAACTACACATTACGAGATGGTCTCCAATGTCAGTCAAGACAATTACCGAAGAATACAATGCAAAACCAATACAGAGAGGTACAGTACAATAGGCATTCAAATAGGCAATGACCCAATAAACAAACAAAAAAAAAAAAGCCAGGGTTGTACAATGCAAAACCATCTCCGATGATGGTTGATACTGTTACAGAGCTATACGATGTGAGACACAATGCGATACGGGGCGATACAACACCAGACGGTCTCAGATGGCAGTCGGGACAATTACAGGGCAATACAATGCAAAGCTGATACGATGCCAAACAATGCAATCTGCATTGCAGTGCAGAATCATCCAACACAAAAAAAACAGTACGGGGCAGTATGAAGCACTACGGTCTCACATGGCGGTCAAGATAGTTACGGAGTGCCACAATGATACAAAACACAATATGGGCCGATACAATGTGAAACAGTCTCAGATGGAGGTTGAGACTATTACAGGGCGGTACAATGCAAAACCGATAGAGCCAAACAATGCCATACCCATTCGATTACAGAAAGGTCTGACACAAAACGCACGACATAGAGTTACGCTGTGAGACGGTCTCTGATGGCGGCCGAGACAGTTACGGGGCAGTATGATGTGACGCATACCCAAATACAGACCTTTACAAAGCAAAAGAAAAAGTAAGCGCTGCCTAGCGAGGCGGTCTCGGATGGCAGTCAAAACTAGAGTGCTGCGATACAACACAACTCTAGAACGATACGTGCGTGAGAAGCTTGGCTTTAGGACCCGATCTCAGAAAGACATGCAGATGAGATGCCGTAGAACATCTCTATGGAACCAGAAAGCACAAGAGCGGAGCAGTCATTCCAGGCTAGATTGCCACCCCAAAGGTGACCCTCCTGGTACATCTGCGATACTAAGTACGCCTGAAGCTCTGATCGCAGGTGGCAGATGCGGACCCGTGCCACATGCAGAGGCCGCGAGAGTGACCGTGAGACACTAAGACTGTGGGTGAGAACGACTCCAGTACGGTCAATGATGCCGGCGCAGAAGCCCTACGGCACCACGATGACGCAAATGCCTTATAGCGGCCCGCAAGAGAGGCGATGGCTGCCACCCGTGACAGAAAGCGACCGTCACACTCATAACGGTGGATGAATGAGAAGGCAGGCTTTAGGACCTGAACCCCTTAAGGACGCAGGAATGAAACCCCAGAAGACTACTCTGTGGAAACAGGAATAGCGACGACAGAGATGCACGTGCCGTCTGTCTTGCCGCCACGAGTGGAGACTGATCGGAAAGATCCGCAACATAATACACACTGGATGGAAGGACGCTTTACAGTATACTATCAAGATGAGAATGGCTCAAGAGACGCTAGCCCTCCTGAGAGTCTAGAGAGCATTGCCTCATCAGCATAGCGAGGTGCCTGCTGATCGCAACAGAGCTATGGAGACTTCGAGACCGGAGGAAGGCATTACACAAGACACAGAAGACAGACCGCACAAACTCCATGATGACATACATGAGCCGGAACCGCCCTGCCCGGTGCACGCTACCGTCGTGCTGAAGAGTAACCCCCTCCCTTTACCTGCCCAAAGGAGACTGCTCCAGGACAGCCCTCTGCCCTACGCTAACTTTAAAACCCGTCTCTGCAGTTGCCGACCCTGTCCCCTCCCTCCCCAAACAATCTCCGCCACGAGTCCCTCCGCTGAGCTTTCGGAGGACCCGGGCTCCGAAGCCATCCTCGACAGGAAAAACCCTGATTGGAAAACTGCATTAATCCTCCATGCGATGGATTCTTCTTCATCACCTGCAAAAGCAAACAGAAAAATGCACACGCAACAGTGCCATTGGGAAGTGTCACATCGGTCAACATACACTTCCTGTGACAGGCCCCGCCTTGAACACACCGCGCTGTTCCGCTCACCCACTCTGCATGAATTCCGGAGTCAGATGCTGTGACCGTCATTGGTTCTGGCACCTAACAGAAAACTGGGGAAAAACAACAAAACAGCCAAGTGTGACTACAGTCACAAAGACAGCGGTCACATCTTCCCTCTAATACCAGAAACGACGACCCACCTTCTCACGGTACTCCGCTCGGCTCTGCAGCGTCACCCTGCGCAGCTTGTCCCTCTACATCTGAAAAAACAACATCAACAATCAGCTGGATGCAGAGAGATAGTTTCCTAACACTAAAGTCTTGTTCCTATTTAGAAACCTCATCTGGAGGCCATCTGGCAGCTCGCCAGAAAAAACACCCACAAACTTCAAGCCCCAAGCATAGCAGCCTTTGCGTCTTTGAGATGCGGTCTCCGGCACTACCGCTGAATGGGCCATGTAGAGCTCTGCCCTTTCCCATAAAACATTAATGAAAAACCTGTTTGCAAAACCCGCTGACGGCTACTCGGTCCAAAATGACCTTACCGCCTTTGCCTCAACACATCGACATATTAACCATAGACACTTATGGCTATCCCACATACCCCTGACTCTACACCCCTGGGCAGGGCGATTCTGAGCCACGCAGACATGCACAGATATTACACAGAACACTACAAACAACATGCCTCAAAGGTGCGAGAAAACTCTCAGTGAGAAGAATGGCGCCGGGATGGAAGACACTGTCAGGCAAGAAGACCCGCGAGATCACAACAGTGATGTGAGGAGGCTCTGGGAAACACGCCAAAAAAAGAGTAGAACGTCAGGGCCCGTGACGAGAAGTGACTCTCAAAACCAAGATGATGTATGTGCAGGAAGCCCGGCTTCAACACTGAAGAACGTAAGGATGAAGGGAACGACACCCGGTCCCTGAAAATGGATGAGTAGAGAGCAGAGCTGCTCGTGCAGCCGGGAACAATGCTGGAAAAGCAGAGCTACCAGAAAAGTCTTCCGAGGCTCAAGACCGATCCACGCTTTAAGCTCGTAAAGAAACAAAAGCGACGCCCGATTGACACCGTTCTGATGAGTCCTGGCGATTGAGCCCCACGGGCTGCGCCTGAAGTACCTGTCATGCTCCTCGTGCAAAGAGCAATGAGGACATTAAGAATTGAGGAAGCTCTACAACACTTAATATGTATCACACAAACTATATGACAACAGACACGGGCTGGAACCACCCTGCCCAGCACATGCTAGCGTTGCACTGAGGAGTGACCTGCTCCCCCTTTACCTGCCCAAAGGGGACTGCTCCTGGACAGCCCTCTGCCCTACGCTACCTTGAAAACCTGTCCCTGCGATTGCTGACCTCGTCCCCACCTTCCCCCAACCCCACTGCGGTGCCGCTCCCTCGACTTATCTTTCAGAGGGCCGGGAGGCTTAATCCATTCGCAACAAGGAAAACCACAGTCCACCGACAGGATTCATCCTGCAGTTGCCAAGCTCCTCTTCGTCACCTTTAAAGAAGTACCCAAACCGCACACAACAGTGCCATCGGTCAGCATCACGTCAGTCAACACGGACCTTTACCGCAACATGCCCCTCCTCAGAAGCACCGCTGTGTTTCTGCTTACCTGCTCCGTGTAGACTCCAAAGTTGAATGCTGCGGCTGCGTGTGACCCTGCACGGACAGGGTGCAGGAAGAGGCACAAAAACACAGGTGAAGTGCGACAAGTAATTTATTTGTCATTACATCACCAGCCGGGGAATTCCCAAAGGGGGGCCCGGGCAGAGGCACACGAGCACAGATCCAGGCACCGATCTGTCTGTGCTCAAGGATCACCAAATGTGCTGTTTGCACCTGTACATTGGGGATTGCGCAGCCAGAAGTGCACTGCCGTGCCTTGCCCTTTCCCACAGGGGTGCAGGAACCTCAAGCTTGTCCAACTGTGTGCTTCCTAGCCTCTTGCAGGCTTATGTTATCAAAACGCAGATGGTCTGCCTGTCAAGCACACGAGACTAAACAATAATTAGTATAGTATATGTGTTCTTCTACACCCCAGCTCTGAGTCACTTAAGCAGGTTTAGAATCCTCCTTGACATCCTTCCGTTTCTCCTCCTGTGCAAACGGTCATTGTTTGTGGCACCTAAAAGACCTACAGACTCAAAGTTACCATTGCGCTCGCAAGAAGTCACCGGCCCTGTGCGCCTCCTCTCGACTACCTGGCTCACCTCAAACCCTCACTCGCTCCCAAATGGGGCCCGCACAGTGCCTGCAGAGTAAAAGGGAGAAACGCTTCACTGAGCTGCCACGTCACACTTTGCTATTAGACACCAATGGGGCCCGCAAGGGCCTCACCGGCTCGAACCACTCAACGGCATGCGGCATCACCCATCTGAGCCTGTGTGCGGCACCTGCAAAAACACAAGCAGAGCAGCACGTGCTGAGAAACAGTCTGAAACTTTAGGCTGTGGATTACAATTCCCATCTCCCGCTTCTTTACCTTGACCGCTTGCCAGCCCAGCCTCCGTCACTTTGGGTTGCCGCCCTGGGTCTTGCACCCCAACTGTAATACACAAGAGGCACAGGTTCCTTACAACTTGACCGGCCAGAAAAAGGACTGATACTTCAGCCCACCGATCGCCGGTCACCTGGACTGAGTCAGTCACTGAGTCAGCTCATCGCTTCAAGGATTCAAATTGAAAAAACTGATACCATAAATGCTGTCATAGAGCCACCGGTCCCATCTTCCCTCTAATGCCGCACATGGTGACCTGCCTTCTTATAGTGCTCCAATCAGCTCTGCTACGTCACCCTGCGCAGCTTGTCCCTCTGCATCTGAAAAACAACATCAAACAAGTCACCTGGATGGGAAGCGATGGCTTCCTCATTCCGATGGTCACATTCCCAATTACAAATACTATCCAGACTCCAACTACAGCCTGCCATAAAAAAAAAAAAAAAAAAAAAAAAATCCAAACTCAAAGTGCCATACAAAGCAGTTTTTTGGTCTTTGAGGTGCAGACTCCTGCACTACTGCTGACCAGCATGTCCAACGTGGCACTGCTCATCTCATAAGCCACTAATGGAAGAGCTGTCCTTACAGTCTGCTGATGGCTACTCAATCCAAGATGACTGTACCACCTTGGCCCCAACAGCCTGGACACAGCAACATGTTAACCATAGACTCTTACACCTATCCCACCTACCCCTGACTCGACACCCCCGGGCAGGGCGGCTCCGAGCCACACACACACACAGATGGACAGATTGACGCTACACAAAATCCTACAATGTACCTCAAAGATGAGAGAAAACTCTCAGCGAGAATGACAGCACCGCGACCAAAGACATCATCGAGCAAAATGATGGGCGAGATCGTAATGGTGAAGTGAGGGGACTCGACGGAAACCCCGGAGAACAGGCAGAACGTCACGACCCGTGACAAGAAGTGACTCGCCAAACTGAGAAGATGTACATGCGGGAAACCGGGCTTCAAGACCTAAGAGCGTAACGATGCGGGGCAGAAGGCCCATGCCCTGAAAACAGATGGCTAGAGAGCAGAGCTGCTCACGCAGCTGGGAACCGCGCCGCAAATGAGGACCGTCCAGACACTTCCGTGACGCCGCACCTATCCACGCTTTAGGCTTTTAATGCAAGAAAAGGGGCACCCGACTGGCGCTATGCCGATGAGTACAGGCGTTCGAGACTCCAGGGGTGCCGCCTGAGGCACTGTGCCTTGCTCCTGGAGCATAAGGGCGACATCGAGATCCGACGAAGGTCTAAGACACCAAAGACAGACCACACCAATGACACTACAGACACAGGCTGGAACCGCCCTGCCCGGCACACGCTACCGTTGGGCTGAAGAGTAACCCGCTCCCTTTACCTGCCTAAAGGGGACTGCTCCACAACAGCCCTCTGCCCTACGCTAATTTTAAAAGCCATCCCTGTGACTTGTCCCATCCCTCCCCTGAACAGTTTCCACCGACAGTTCCTCAGCTTATCTTTCAAAGAGCGATGGGTCCAAAGCCATCCTCAACAAGAAAAGCACCACAGGCAGCCAAGTGGATTGATCCTGCATTCACCAGGTTTCTCTTCATTATCTGCAAAAAAAAAAAAAAAAAAAGTCACACAACGAAACCACACATGAATCTACAAACAACAGCGTCATTGGTCAACACGCACCTTTCCTGCGCCATCCCCAGCTCAGACACACTGTGGCATTCCGCTCGCCTGCTCTCCACTGACACCGCAGTCGGACGCTGTGGTGCTCATTGTTTGTAGTGCCTAAGAGACACAAAGTTACAATTGCACTTAAATAACTCACCAGCCCCAGGCGCCTCCTCTCTACAACACTGCTCACCTAAAATTCTCCTCCAATTCAAAATGCAGCCTGCACAGTACCTGCAAATCCAAAGGGAAATGCTTCACTGAGCTACCACAGAATACTTTGCTACAAGATGCCTACCCTGCCCACAACCCCCTCACCTGCTCCTACGGCTCATCAGCACGTGGCAGCACCCCAGCGAGCTTGTGTGCGGCACCTGCAAAAACCCAACCGATACAGCACGTGCTGAGACACTGCCCTCAACCGTACCCCCTGGCCACCGATTCTCATCTCCCACCCCTTCCCTGTGACGATTCACCAGCCCATCCTCCGCCACTTCGGGTCACCACCTTCACCCTTGTGCACCACCTGTAAGACACAAACAACACCAGTCGCTGATTTCTTCACTGGCAATACAACACCCAGACAACTAACTGCTACCCAATCACTCACCGAGCACAGCTTACCTGGACCGAATCAGCCCCGGTGCCTGTATCCCGCGGTGCTCCTTGCTTCAAGCTTCCAACTGAAACAGAAAAATACCCTCATGTAGTCATCACAGAGCCACCGCTCACAGCTTCGCTAAGAGGCCACGCACCTACCCACCTTCTGACGGAGCTCCGCTCGGCTCTCCTACGTCGCCCCACACAGCGCGTCCCCCTGCACCTGAAAAAACAATATCAAAAGACACAAACAACACCAGTCGCTGATTTCTTCACTGGCAATACAACACCCAGACAACTAACTGCTACCCAATCACTCACCGAGCACAGCTTACCTGGACCGAATCAGCCCCGGTGCCCGTAGCCCGCGGTGCTCCTTGCTTCAAGCTTCCAACTGAAACAGAAAAATACCCTCATGTAGTCATCACAGAGCCACGGCTCACAGCTTCCCTCTAAGACCACGCACCGACCCACCTTCTGACGGAGCTCCGCTTGGCTCTCCTACGTCGCCCCACACAGCGCGTCCCCCTGCACCTGAAAAAACAATATCAAAGAAGTCACCTGGAGGCGGAGAGATAGCTTCATAATGACAAATGTTCCCATTGACGAGTGTCATCTACAGCCCACCTACAGCCTGCCAGAACCAAAGCCCACTAATCTTAAACTCTACACAAAGCAGCCAAGTTATTGAACTTGGAGAAGCAATCTCCGTTGTTACTGCTGAACAGCCTCTCCCTCATAGCTCTGCTGCACCCCTTAGAAAATTACCAAAAAAAGCTGCCCGCTCAACCCACCGATGGCTACTCGATCCCAGGTGACTGTACCACCTTGGCCCCAAAAACCTAGCAGATCACTGCAAAAGCCACACACTCTTACTGCCATCCCACCTACCCCTGACTCGACACCCCCGGGCAGGGCGGCTCCGAGCCACACAAACACACAGATGGACAGACTGACACGACACAAAATCCTACAATGTACCTCAAAGATGAGAGAAAACTCTCAGCGAGAATGACGGCACCTCGACCAAAGAGGTCAACGAGCAAAATGACATGTGAGATCGTAACGGTGAAGTGAGGGGACTCGACGGAAATCCCGCAGAACGTGCAGAACGTCACGACCCGTGACAAGAAGTGACTCGCCAAACTGAGAAGATGTACACGCGGGAAACTGGGCTTCAAGACCTAAGAGCGTAACGATGCGGGGCAGAAGGCCTGCACCCTGAAAACAGATGGCCAGAGAGCAGAGCTGCTCACGCAGCTGAGAACCGCGCCGCAAATGAGGACCGTCCAGACACTTCCGTGACGCCGCACCTATCCACACTTTAGGCTTTTAATGCAAGAAAAGCGGTGCCTGACTGGCTCTATGCCGATGAGTACAGGCGTTCGAGACTCCAGGGGTGCCGCCTGAGGCACCGTGCCTTGCTCCTGGAGCATAAACCCAAAATCGAGATCCAACAAAGGTCTAAGACACCAAAGACAGACCACACCGATGACACCACAGACACAGGCTGGAACCGCCCTGCTCGGCACACGCTACCGTCAGGCTGAAGAGTAACCCGCTCCCTTTACCTGCCTAAAGGGGATTGCTCCACAACAGCCCTCTGCCCTACACTAACTTTACAAATCCTTTCCCACAATTGTCTCCCTTGTCCCCTCTCCTGTGCCTGTTCTTCAACTCATCTTTCAAAGGGTCGGCCGTCCAAATCCATCCTTGACTTAACACGCAAAAAACAGCTAGCTGGTACGTTCCTGCAGTCACCGGGTCCATCATCTGCAAAATAAAAAAATAAAAATAAAAACACCAAATCCAGAGTCATAAACAACAATTAATTACAGCACCTAAGACACCAAAGTATCACAAAATTGCCATTGCGCTTGCATAAAGTCACCGGTCACGTGCTCCTCCTCGATACTACCCGGCCCACCTCAAATGCAGGAGACCGCAACGGAACAGACCTCATCGACACCCAAATCCAACTGCAAAACATCTGAGAAAGTCTGATGAACCTGCCTCCCTTTCCCCTGTCCCAAAGCTTCAGAAACCCCTTCTCTTCTCCTGAACTGACAGGGAAGGAACCCCGCTTCTTCCAGACAACTCCCGCCCTGTATGAGAGCCTCTGAACCCCCTCTTGTCAGCTGCCCCTCGGGAGCTGCTGTTCCGAGCCGTGCCCTGCAGGCAGCTCCTTTTTTCCCCACGGACTCCGGGCTGCGTTACAGACCCACAAAGCCAGTGAAAACCACTATACCTTAAATCTCTGCTACTTTCTTGAGAAATGCTAACACTTCATATACGGATGTATACAAGGTGCTCACCCTCGCGCCCACTAAATAATCTTATTGTTGCTCCTATTAAGAAAATTTATATTAACAACTTACGCTGTATGTAACAAACTGGTGAGAAAAACCCACAAAGTTCCATCTCCAATTAAGTCAGGAATTCCAAGAAAATGCAGTGTACCTGGAAAAAAAAAGAAATACATACTATTAAACCATCTTACCATCCCTGAATGCTCAATACAAAACTACTAACCTAAAAAAAAAAAAAAAAAAAAAAAGGCACATTTATTTTCTATTAAACACACTGCTGAACTTTAACTGGTCTGGAAGGTCTTTCCTAGAACTTATGAGTTCTCTTTCTCTAAATGTGAACGCACACCAGCCCAAACAGCTGAGCCGGCTCCAAAACTAGATTTGACCACAGGATCAGCAAAAGACCTACACCAGAGACACCCAGCTGTAGAATGAGCTCACTCACCAGAGGCTGTGGCTCATATATCCCAGACCCCGCCTTCCGCCCTTCCCACAACCCCCGGGAAGGGGTGGGACGGACCAGCAGAAGGCATAAAGGCCGCCGCAGGGGTAGCAGCTCCTTTTCTCGTCAGCCTTAAGTTTACAGCACGTGAGGGACTGAGCAGGGAAAGTGGCGCTTACAAGAAAGGCCGATATCTGCTTTTCTACTGTGACTGAAGCGATGGCGTCAGCAACGTGACCGGGTAAGTAATTCAACTTAATGTTCCATTGCGTAGATAGAAAGAATTAGAAATCGTACTAAGCCCTAAAAGACGCTAGTTTACTAAATGTAATAATGATGTTATCATCAAAATTTATGTGCTTTAGTTTCCTTTCAAACAAAATACAGAGCTACGGGGTCATGCTTTACTTTTAGCGGGACCGTGCATACTACCTACCTTCTGCCCGAATTATGTTCTGGATAGGACTGAACGACAACGCGGAACTAGATCCCGTGAGAAAACCTTCTCAAAAATATCTCTGCTTGTACCATACGTTATTTACTGTAAAGTGCTGACAATTTAGAGCCCTACGTGATCTCTCCTTGACCGATACCGTTAACAGAACTAGATGAGTCCGAAAGGACAGAAAGCACCAAAACATGTGGAAATTCAATAAAAGTATCAGAAATGGTATGAGGCATTCTAAGTAACACCTGAGTACCTAGAACAAAAATAAATCGCAAAAGACAACAAAAACCACCACGGGAAGTATGTCTATAAAAATAGATGAGGGCTTTCTAAGAGGAGATCTGAGCCGACAATAGGCATCTTTAGGGTACCGCATACAATATAGAAACATACTATAAGACAGACACCAAACAGGTGGCTCTGGAGCATACAGATGGCTTCGGAAAAGGTTCTGTCAGAACAAGACACATGGTCAGAGGACTTAAAAAGGTCCCAAAGGGGCCAGAGAGACCAAAGGAGATGGGAAGGTGCAACGAGCTCAAAAGGGAATTGACCAAAGTACAGATATCCTCAGGGACCTGGGGAATGACTGCAGGTGCGCCCAAGGGGCGAGAGGACAAAAAGACAGACCAGAGTAAGAGATGGGTACTCGGGAAGCGTTCTGAGGGGAAAAGAGGGGTGTGGAGTGCCCTCCGGAGCTAAAATGGGACTCCGGGACGTAGCGGTTGTGTCACGAGAGCTCGGTGGGAGCAGCGGAGGAGTCCCAAGGGGCCTGAGAGCTCAAAGAAGCCTCAAAAATAAGGATGAGGAACTCCGAAGGGGATTTTGACAAAGTACAGATATCGTCAGGGCGCTGGGGGCAGAATGAAGGCATCTTAAATTGCAAATAGTAAGCTAAGGGCACTCTGAGGCGCACAAAAAAATACTACCAAAAGGAAGCTGAAGCACTCTAAGAGCGCTGTGGAGTACGAGAAAGGACTCGGAACGCAAGGCTATAGAGAGTAGAGGCATTAGGAGGGGGCAGGGTAAGAAAAGAAGGCTCAGAGCCACAGCGGGTGCCTCGGAGTTCCAGGAGGGCATCTGGGCAAATCACAGATGAATGAGTGAGAGAAGCACCTAATGGTGATACCCTCAATAGCAGAGAGAAAAATAAAGGAGCGTTGTATGGCAAAGAAAAACGAGAGGCTCTGACAGACCAAAAGAAAGGGAGATTAAGTGCTATGAGGTGCTGGGGAGATCGAGGAGGGTCTCGGGAAGCGTCTTGATGGTGAGGAGAGGGGTGTCTATGAGGGCTGAGGGACCAAAGAAGGCTTGGGAATGACAAGGAGGAACTCAGGTGATCCTCTGAGTGGAGTACAGATGGTATCGGGTCGCAGGGGACAGAATGCGCAATCCTAGTTAGTGTAGAAGAACAAATGAGTGCTCTACGGCTCAAAGATGACCCCACCTAAAGAGCTACAAGATGGATGTGGAGCACAGGGAAAGTGTCAGAAGTCGGAGGGACAGAAAAATGACTGGGAACATGATAATTGAGTTTCAACAGAATAACTGTGTCATTGGAGGCCCATGAAACTAATAGAGGCACAGCTCGAGGGAAGAGAGGACGGAAGGACTGGGCTGGGTCTTGAAGAACAGTCTGGGAACACCTGCCCGCCGCAGTCGCGAGGTTCAGACCGGAACCCCTTCCTTTCTAAACTCCTCAGAAAGGAATCTCGGTGGAACCGGTCTTAGCCTCTGACCGTAAATAAAGAGTTTGTGCCCCGGGTTCTGTCACAAAGTTGATTTATTAACAGCTCGGGGCCTCCAAAGAGGGACCCCGTGGGTTCTTTTCCTGTGCTTTTTAAAGCCTCACATTCTATTGCGTAAGCTATTCATGCACATGTTCACATGATGGGCGTGGCTCTTGACCGATCAAATTGTTCAACGGTTACATGTCCTCTTTGATGACTGGAGTTTTAGTGCAGGCGTTTTTACCCTCTTATGCAGTTTCAGGGTCTCTTTGTTTCATCCATCGATGCATCTCATCCATCTTCTGGATCTCATCTGTCTTCTGTGATTCTGGGCAGAATGGTCCCTTTCTTCATTTTGGAGAATTATACTTTCCCCTTCACTGTAACAGTCGCTCTAATTCATAATGTAAAGTATACAATCTTCATTATTATTACTTATACAATTTCATTAAGTTAGTTAGGTTACAATGCATCAAAGTCATGCAAAACTACTAGCTGTTCTTGCGCTAAGGAGTTCCGCCAAAGTTTGCTATGTTGTGAAGTTACATCTTGCGGTCTAAGGCTTTGCCGATCTAGCTACGTACACTAAGGAAAACTTTGGTTTCCCACTCTGGGTCACAGATACGGACTCAGGAACTCTTCCGAGGGAACGAGGGGGGTGTGACACCCGTGATAAAGCTAAAGGTGTGGTAAGGACAACCTTGAAAGCATCCCTAGGCATTGCGACATGGTGAGAGGGATCCTGAATGGGCCAGAGAGACCAAAGAAGACTCGGGGAGGCAAGGAAGGAGTCCAGAGAGGCCAGAGACAAAATGGAAGCGCGCTAGATGGCAGAGAGGACGATAAGAGAGCTCTGAGGCACAGACAAAGCGAGGACGGGTTTCTGAGGGAAAGAGCTCAGACAGAAAATTTGAAAAGTAATGGGGATTGAGGAAATAAGAAAGAAAATCAAAAAATAGCGATGGCGAACTCAAAAGATGTAGAAAGAAAATTTAAAAAGAGAAGGCACTACGAAAAGGCAAGAAATACTTAAAAATACAGACAGCAAAGGAGATAAATGTTGACAGAAAGTCTTCAGAATATCCGTGATTAAAGAATCAAGGAAAAAATTAGAAAATAGCAATGGCAAACTAAAATGCAGGAGTAGGAAGACAATTTAAAAAGCAATAGCACAAAGGAAGACAATTTTTATAAGATGGCCAAGAGACTAAAAGTAGGCATAGCAAGAACATTAAAAAAGCGATAGGCAACAGGGGAAGTAAAGACAAAGATTAACGGCAAACTAAAACAGATGTAAAAGAGAATTTTAAAAGCGATGGCACTAAGGAAAGACGAGAAAATTAAAAAAGATAAGCAATAAAGAGTATTAGGGAAACAGGCAAAAAAACCAGAAACTATGAACAGCTAACTGAATCAGACATGTAGAATGAAGATTTTCAAAACTGTCAGCATTAATGATAGAAGAAAAAAGGTTAAAATAAACACAGACAACGAGATAAAAGCAGATAGAAAGAACAAGTTAAAAGCAAGAGCAATTAGACAAAGAAATAAATAAAAATGAAAATACAGGGACAGCAAACTAAATAAAAATCTTTAAAAGCAACAGGGTACATGACCAGCACAGAACACTTAATAAATGAGTATTGGCAACTTCATAAAAGTAAACATAGAAAGAGATATGGCAACAGGGTAAGAAGCAGACAGGAAAACATTACAAAATGGGGATAGCTAACTGAATAAAAGTTCACCTAGTGATAAAATTTAAAAAGCAAACGGATTAATAAACAGGAGAGGGAGAGAAAATACAGCAGAGAAGCTTATAGGTCAAGATAAAGACAAAGAGATTACTTACCAATTACTGTCACAGACAAACCAGGCTCAACTTGAGGAAATTAAGTTATTGTTCCTCAAATAATGCAAATAAGAACAAATCCAAAAAACACCTTCCTGCCACCCCTCCCTCTTTTCCTGGGTGCCTCTTCTCTCCTGACTTCTCTACATAGCACCCCTGACCAACGTAGGGGGACATGGCATGGGGGTTGCGGCTCCCTCCTCCTCAGGCTATTTTTCTGCTCCAGTGTGGGGTCCCTCCCACAGGGCCGCAGGTCTCGCACAGACTCTCGGCTTCCTTCAGGCACAGCCACCTGCTCCGGCCTCGGGTCCTCCACGTGCCGCAGGGGCACGTTGGCTCCACCCTGGACCTCCCTGGACTGCAGGGGGACAGCCTGCCTCACCATGGTCTTCACCACAGGCTGCAGGAGATTCTCTGCTCTGCTTCCTACCAGCGCTGCCGATGGGCTCAGCTTTAACCAGCAGCACATCCGTCTCAGAGTGGGAACTGGCTGTGCCCAACATGGGACCAACACCCGGTGTCTTTTCACAGAACCCACCCCTGCAGCACCAGCCCCAGCTAACGACACCTCGCATGGTAAACCCAATGCAACAGCGATGGGCTACAGGCCAGGAAGAAGGAAGTGACAGGGAACCACGCTGACAGAGATGAAAAAAAAAAAAAAAAACAACCAAAAAAGAGCAATGGCCACAAGGCAGAGAAGGAGGAATTAAAAAAGGGGACAGTGAGGTGGACAGAAATAAACTGAGACATACCAAAAAACCTTGGGCTGAAGGGGAGAGACAGAGCAATTAAAGAATGGGGACGGGGAGCCAGGCAGACAGAGAACAATAAAGGTAGAAATGGACTGTGGGACACATATTTTATATTCTAAAATCCTTTATGTAATAGAGGAGGTTTTTTGTAGAGTAGATTTGTATTTTGAACACCTTCGCTATACACAAACAAATAGTCATATGTCAATAGATAGTAAAATGAGAGGGTTTTCTCTATTTCAATGGCTCCCACCCATGTTTCCAGATTGTAATGTTTTCTAATGTCCCCAATGAATCTCCCTCCTCTGATGCATACACCCCCCACCATGGACCTTGGGCTGCTGTAAATGGCATCATCCTATTTCAGCATATTACCAAATAGGCCAGAAGAAAGAGGAAGGATTCAGGTGGACATGCGGCACTTCCTTTAAAGATGAGAAGTATTTGAAGACTTCAAATGAGTCTTGATCCATTTGATGAAATTTTGCAGCCATTGTTAGTGTGACAGTAAAGCTGCTGTCTGTTCTCGGGAAAGGGCTTGTCCCTCCCCCTTTCCCTTCAGGTGGAAATGTATGCGTGTGATTCTATACCAAAAAATAAAAAAATAATTAAAAAGAATAGGGGGAAGGGGCAGGGGAAGGGGTGTGTGCAGGGAGGAGAAAGGGAGGGAGGGGGGAGGGGAAAGGGGGGAAGGAGGGGAGGGGGGAAAAGGGGAGAAAACGGGGGGAGGGGGGGAAATGGGGGAGGGGGAAACGGGGGGGAGGGGGGGTAAAGGGCGGGAAGGGGAGGAGGGGGGGAGGGGGGAAGGAGGGGGGGGAAGGAGGGAAGGGGGGAGGAGGGGGAGGGGGGGTGAAGGAGAGGAGGGGGGGAGGGGGGGAAGTGGCAACACAGGACAGGGGAAAGAATGGCTAAAAGCAGCAAGGAGGGACAGGGGAGTAAGGGAGAGTGAGGCAAGCGGAGACAAAAGGTGGAAAGTGGTTGTGAGGAAAAGTAAAAATCAGGAACAGCAGGGGAAGAATGGGAAAGGTGGAATGGGAGGAAGAAAAGTTAACTGGGGAAACAGGGGAAGGAAAGGCAGAAATGGGGGAACAGGGGAACAGGAAGGAAAAAATGGGAAGGGGGAAAGGGGTCAGGAGTGAAAACAACAGCAGGGGAAGATGGGGAGGTAGACGGGAGAAAGAGGTGGGAGGGGAACAGGGAATGGACAGAAAAGGGGAGGGGGGAAAGAGGGCAGAAAGAAAGGGGAAAGAAGGGAAGGAAAAACAGGGTGGGAGAAATGGAAGGAGGAAAGGGGGAGAGGGAACAGTAGGAAAACAGGAAAGAGGGAACATGTGAGGGGGGAATGGAAGCAAAGAAAGGGGAAAACGGAATGGGATGGAGGAAGAAAATTTCAAGCAGGAAAGAGGAGACAGCAAAAAAGAGCAAATGGAGAAAAGAGGACAAAGGGGGGGAAAGGGCAAAGGGAGTACAGGGGAAGAGGAGAGGAAAAGGGAGAAAAGGGGAGGTGGAAAGAAAAGGGGAAAGGGGGGACAGCAGACTGGGGAGAAAAGAAAAGCAGAAAGGGGGAGACAAGATGGAGTGGGGGGAAGTAAAGAGAGAAATGTGACGGGGGGGAGAAAGGGGGCACGTGGGACACGCGGGGTGCAGGGGGAACTGAGAACGAAGGAAAGGGAAAAGGGGGGATCCAGGGGATGGCAACAGGGAAAGAGGCAATGGTGGAAGGAGGGAAGGCAAAAGGACGCAAGGGAAGAGGGAAAGGGGCAACAAAGAGGGAAGGCAAAGTGGAAAACGGATGACAAAGGGGAACAGTAAGGAGGAAAGGTGCGATGTGGGAGGGGATGGTAGGGGAACAGGGCGACAGGAAGGGGGACAGCAAGGGGAAAACAGGCGACATGGGTGGAAGGCAAGGGAGAAAGGGGGAAGGGAGAATAGGAGATGTGGAGGAAAGAGGAGACTGCGGGGGGGGGAGAAAGGGAGGGCAGCAGGGAAGAAAATAAAGGAGGGGCGGGTGAGGTGTAAAGCTGGAAAAACAGGGGCAAGAGGAGTAGAAAGACAGAGAGGAGAGATATGGAACAGAAGAGACAACACAGGGGGAAAGGGGGGGGACGGCGGATGGAGTAGGGGAAAGGAAAGAGAGAATGGGATAGGGAGGAAAGAAAGGAGGAAAGACGGGATATGGGACAGTGGAAAAATGGAGAAAGAAAAAAAGGGGTGATGCAGAGGCAAGGAAATGAGGAAAGGGAGGACAGGGAAGGAAGGAAAACGAGAAAAAGGGGACCGGGGGGAAGGAGAGGGACAAAGGGATACTGGATATGGGGGGGGGGGGGGGGGGGCGAGAAAGAAGTGAGGTGGCAACAGCAGGGAAGCCAACGGGGGAAGACAGAAAGTGGGTACAGAGTATGAGGGTCAGGAAAAGGGAGAGTGTAACTGGAGGGAAGAAAACGGAAAGGGGGAAGTGCAGAGACAGCTTTGGGTGAGGGCAAGGAAAGGGGAAAGCAGGGAGAAGGATGGCTTGAGAATAAGGAGGAGAGGGGAAAGGTAGGATGGAACAGTACAGAAAGAAAGGAGGAAACCGGGGACGGAACAGTGCAGAACAAAAAGGAGGAAAAGTGGGACGGAGGAAAAACAAAAAGGGGAGGATGAGGGAAAAAAGGAAAGGGGAGAAGGGAAAGTAGAAACAATGGGGGAGAAAGAGGGGATGGGCAAGGTGTAAAGATGGAAAAACAGGAGCAACAGTTAGGAGGTGGAGGCTGGAAAGTGGAGGCCACGAGGTGGAGGCCAGAAATTGGAGGCCAGAGGTCGGAAGGTGGAGGTCGGAAAGTGGAGGCCGGAGGTCGGAAAGTGGAGGCCGGAAAGTGGAGGCCGGAAAGTAGAGGCCCGAAAGTGGAGGCCGGAGGCTGGAAAGTGAAGGCCGGAAAATGGAGGCCGGAAAGTGGAGGCCGGAGGCCGGAAAGTGGAGGCCCGAAAGTGGAGGCCGGAGGCTGGAAAGTGAAGGCCCGAAAATGGAGGCCGGAAAGTGGAGGCCCGGAAGTGGAGGCCGGAGGTCGGAAAGTGGAGGCCCGGAAGTGGAGGCCCGAAAGTGGAGGCCCGAAAGTGGAGGCCGGAGGCCGGAAAGTAGAGGCCCGAAAATGGAGGCCGGAAAGTGGAGGCCGGAAAGTGGAGGCCCGAAAGTGGAGTCCCGAAAGTGGAGGCCGGAGGCCAGAAAGTGGAGGCCGGAAGGTGGAGGCCGGAGGTCAGAAAGTGGAGGCCGGAAAGTGGAGGCCGGAAAGTGGAGGCCGGAGGCCGGAAAGTAGAGGCCGGAAAGTGGAGGCCCGAAAATGGAGGCCGGAGGTCGAAAAGTGGAGGCCGGAAAGTGGAGGCTGGAAAGTGGAGGCCGGAGGCCGGAAAGTGGAGGCCCGAAAGTGGAGGCCGGAGGCCGGAAAGTGGAGGCCCGAAAATGGAGGCCGGAAAGTGGAGGCCGGAAAGTGGAGGCCCGAAAGTGGAGGCCGGAGGCCGGAAAGTGGAGGCCGGAAAGTGGAGGCCCGGAAGTGGAGGCCGGAAAGTGGAGGCCGGAGGCCGGAAAGTGGAGGCCCGAAAGTGGAGGCCCGAAAGTGGAGGCCGGAGGCCGGAAAGTAGAGGCCCGAAAATGGAGGCCGGAAAGTGGAGGCCGGAAAGTGAAGGCCCGAAAGTGGAGGCCGGAGGCCGGAAAGTGGAGGCCGGAAGGTGGAGGCCGGAGGTCGGAAAGTGGAGGCCCGAAAGTGGAGGCCCGAAAGTGGAGGCCGGAGGCCGGAAAGTAGAGGCCCGAAAATGGAGGCCGGAAAGTGGAGGCCGGAAAGTGGAGGCCCGAAAGTGGAGGCCGGAGGCCGGAAAGTGGAGGCCGGAAAGTGGAGGCCGGAGGCCGGAAAGTAGAGGCCGGAAAGTGGAGGCCCGAAAATGGAGGCCGGAGGTCGAAAAGTGGAGGCCGGAAAGTGGAGGCTGGAAAGTGGAGGCCGGAGGCCGGAAAGTGGAGGCCGGAAAGTGGAGGCCCGAAAATGGAGGCCGGAAAAATGAGGCCGAAAAGTGGAGGCCGGAAAGTGGAGGCCGGAAAGTGGAGGCCCGAAAATGGAGTCCGGAGGCCGGAAAGTGGAGGCCGGAGGTCAGAAAGTGGAGGCCAGAAAGTGGAGGCCGGAGGCCGGAAAGTAGAGGCCCGAAAGTAGAGGCCGGAAAGCGGAGGCCGGAGGCCGGAAAGTGGAGGCCCGAAAATGGAGGCCGGAGGTCAGAAAGTGGAGGCCGGAAAGTGGAGGCCGGAAAGTGGAGTCCGGAGGCCGGAAGGTGGAGTCCGGAGGCCGGAAGGTGGAGGCTGGAAAGTGGAGTTCAGGAGGTGGACGCTGGAAGGTTAAAAAACAAGAAAAAAAAATATGTAATTTGCATAATTACTTTGCTCATTTGGATAATGAGGTGCTAAAGATTTACTGTGGTAATTGGGTGGGGAATTAGTGTACAGGTGTTTCAGTGGTGGGGAGTGTCTGTATATATGAAAACCGTAAAATTAGTAAGTATGGCATGGCACTAGGAAAGGGCATGCGCACGGGCAATCCCCTTTACTATAGGAACATCTCTTTGAATGCCATGAGGCATGCCCTTTCCTAATTTGGCTATTTCATGTATCTAACTTTGGTTATCCTTATGAGTATGCTGTAGTGAAATTCCTATAGCACCTAACACCCACAAACCATGGCTCTACAGCACTCCTGTTGCGCAAAACCAGTCACAAATGACACTCATGCATGCACACCTCTATGAACATTCCAAGTCAGATATGCATGAGATCAACAATGCCCAGCCACGTTCCACCATGCGCACCTGCCCTCTGACATATGCGTGCTCACACACACGCTCCTCAACCGAGTCGTGCACGGCCCTGTACCCAGCCAAACCCCAAATGTACGGCAAAACAAACGCGAGTGGGATGAGAGCAAACGATACTTTAATTACACGTGCAGATGACAACATTTGGCATTTAATCAACCAAAGGACTTTGTGAACTCCTAATGGACATTTCACTTCTTTACTCCTCAGACTGACCTCTTCCTCACGCTACTCCTGAAACCTCATTTAGTACTGCTACTATCTCCCTACTCCCTCTCCCACATGACGGAAACTGCCTGGCCCTAGCGGGCACCTGCAAAATTTTACATTAACTTGGATGTAGCTAACACTAGTAAAGGAACTGCCTCATCTGCACCTACGTTGACTTAGAGCTCATGCTCATAATTACACCTACCTTCCTTTCCACCTGACGCAATTTACTCAAAGGAACCGTTCTGGCCCCAGTGGACAATAACAAACAATAACAACTTGGATCAGAGGGCATCCCATGAGGGCTACTGCGACATTGAGTACAGGCCAAAAGTGCACAGGGGCTAAGACAGTAAAAAACCTCCTATCCCGCATAACCCTCGACACCGTGGCCACCATCCAGTTCTTCCTGGCCTCGCCGCAATAAGTACATGCCTTCCTATAGCTCCCGCTCCCCTCGGAGACGCGCTCTCTTCCCATGTGTGCATCAGGTTCCCTCTTCTTGGCGATGTCATCTGCAAAACTTGCTGCTCTGAAGAGGGAACGGGTGACTGCTGCTTCTCTGGAAACATGTGCAGACCTTGGCACAACAAAGCAACAAACAATTAAAGATAATGATGCCATATTTCTTGCAGCCCTTCCCAACACCGTACCTCTATTGCCAAATACTGAAAAGTACACCTGCTGCACTACCCCTTCCTCCTCCGTACTGGCCAGCTCCCCCTACATTGCTCCCTGACCATTAACAACCGCTACAGACAGCTCCCAAAAATGACAAACCCTATTCACCTACCAAGACAATGTGCCCCAAGAACTCCAAATCCAGGAGCCTAAGTGACCCTGCCTGCAAAAACCCCGGCCCGTGCCTGACCTCCGCCCAAACTTTGGCGATGAACGTCGCCTCGCAGAGTGGCCGGGACCGGGGGGGAAAAAAAAAAACTGGTCAGGGGAAGAAGAAAAAAAATCCCCTGGCTGGGGCTTTTTTATTCTAGTTTTTTTTTGCCCTGCAAGCCTGCAAAGGAAAAAACACACACACCTCCGCAGCCAACCATCAGGATAACCAGAACACACACCCACCCACCTGCCAGAAACCCCGCTCCCTCTGCTACCGCACAAGGCTGACATCGCACTTGGCTCCTGCATTCTCCCACCTGCCAGCCGTAACCAACCATCAGCCCGTCTCTGCGGTGCTCCTCAGGAGCACTGCCCACAGGGGCCTTGCGGGTGACCCTGCCTGCAAAAACCCCAGTCCGTGCCTGACCTCCACCAAAACTTTGGCGATGAACGTCACCACGCAGAACGGCTGGGACCAGGGGGGAAAAAAAAAAAAAAAAAAAAAAAAAAGGCCAGGGAAAAAAAAAAAACCCAGCCAGGGGATTTTTTTTCATTCCAGATATTTGCCCTACGAGCCTGCAAATCGCTGACTGCTCAGAGCCCTGTCACGCTGCTCTATGCCTCTACACACCACAAGTCACCTGCAACAACTGCATTAAAACCCTAAATGCATTACTGTCTTACCTTATCTTACCTCACAATCTGTTTGTCATTCGCTCCATTCCCAGCCACCTGCAGAGAGACGGAGACCCTTTAACCATCTATGCTGCCTACACAATACTGTATGATACATACAGAGATAGAGCCGTGTAATGTGCATGCAAGTCAAACAACTTGACGTGCCCTTATAGCGCCGTTGAGACAAAATACGATACAGAGCGGTACAATGCCGGTCCATCTCTGACAGCAGTTGAGATGGTTACGGGGTGGTACAACACGAGATGGTCTCCGGCAGCGGTCCGGATGACTACGGAGGGGTGCCAACAAACAGCAAACGCTGATATGGGGTGATATGATGCGAGACGCTCTCAGATGTGGGTAGATGCCGATGAGGACCCAGACGAGGCAAATCCGATACAGAGCCGAACAAGGCAGTGTGCATTCAAATACGGAACGCTCCAATAACAAAACCGCAATAGGGGGTGATACAATGCGAGACCATCTCAGACAGCAGTCAAGACAATTTCAGGGTAGTACAATGCAAAACCAATACTCAGCAGAACAATACAATACACATTCAAATACACAGTGATCCAATAACACCACACAATTACAGGGTGGCACAAAGCCAGATGGTCTCTGCTGGCGGGCGAGATGGTTGCAGAGCGTCACAATGCAATACAGAGTAGAGCTACGCAATATGAGATGGTCTCCAAATGTCAGTCAAGACTATTACAGAGGAATACAACGCAAAACCACTACAGAGAGGTACAGTGCAACAGGCATTCAAATAGGCAATGATCCAAATAAAAAAAAAAAAAAAAAAAAAAAAAAAAAGGAAATACATGGTTGTAAAATGCAAAACCGCCTCCGACATCAGTTGAGACCATTACGGAGCTATACAATGAGACACTATGCGATACAGGGTGATACAATACAAGACGGTCTCAAATGGCAGTCAAGACGGTTACAGAGCTATACGATGCAAAGCAGCTACAATGCCAAACAATCCGATGTGCATTGCAGAACAGAATGATCCGATACAAAAAAAGCAGTAGGGGGCGGTATGAAGCAAGACGGTGTCACGTGGCGGTCGAGATCGTTATGGAGTGGCACGATGTGAGCCAAAACGCAATATGGGCCGATACCATGTGAAACTGTCTCAGATGGAGGTTGAGACAATTACAGGGCAGTATGATGCAAACCCGATAGAACCTAACAATGCTGTACCCATTCAGATAGAGAACGGTCTGATGCAAAACGCAAGATGGGGAGTGATGCTGCAAGACGGTCTCTGAAGGCAGTCAAGACAATTACAGGGCGGTACGATGTGACGCATAACTAAATACATAGCTTTACAAAGCAAAAGAAAAAGTAAGCGCCGCCTGGCGAGGCAGTCTCGGATGTCAGTCAAAACTAGAGCACTGCGATGCAACTCAAGTCTAGAATGACACGTACCTGAGAAGCTTGGCTTTAGGATCCTTCCTCAGAAAGACACGTGGATGAGATTCCATAGAACATCTCTATGGAACCAGAAAGTACAAAAGCAGAGCAGTCCTTCCAGGCCACATCGCCTCCCCAAAGGTGACCCTCTGGATACATCTGTGATGCTAAGTACGCTTGAAGCTCCGATTGCAGGTGGCAGACGCGGACCCGTGGCACATGCAGAGGCTACAAGAGTGACCGTGAGACGCTATAAGACTGCGGGTGAGAACAACTCCTGTAGGGTCGATGATGCCAGCGCAGCAGCCCTATGGCGCCACGATGACGCAAATGCCTTATAGCGGCCCTGCAAGAGAGGCGACAGCTGCCGCCTGTGACAGAAAGCGACCGTCAAAATCATCACGGTGGATGCATGAGAAGGCAGGCTTTAAGACCTAAACCTCTTAAGGACATGGGAACGAAATCCCAGAAGACTAGTCTGTGGAAACAGGAATCTCAACAACAGAGCCGCATGTGACGCCTGGCTTGCCACCACAAGTGGAGACCGATCGGAATGATCCGCAACATAATATGCGCTGGATGGAAGGACTCTTTAAAGTAGACTACCGAGATGAGAACTGCTCGACAGGCACTATGCCGATGAGGTGATGCTCTCTAGACACTCGGGAGGGCTAGCAAGGTGCCTCCTGATCAAAAAAGGAGCTATGGAGACTTCGAGACCGGAGGAAGGTATTACACAAGACACAGAAGACAGGCCACGCAAACTATATGATGACAAAAGTGAGCCGGAACCGCCCTGACCAGTGCACGCTACCGTCACGCTGAGGAGTAACCCCCTCTCTTTACCTGCACGAAGGTGACCGCTCCGGGACAGCCCTCTGCCCTATGCTAACTTTAAAACGCATCTCTCCGGTTGCTGACCCTGTCCCCTCCCTCCCCAAACAATCTTGGCTGCAAGTCCCTCCGCTGAGCTTTCCGAGAGCCTGGGCTCTAAAGCCATCCTTGACAAAAAAAAAAAATTGGCAAACAGCGTTAATCCTCCAGGCAGTGGATTCTTCATTGCCTGCAAAAACAAACAAAAAAATGCACACACACCACTGCCATTGGGAAGCATCGCGTCGGTCAACATAGACTTCTCCTGTGACAGCCCCCACCTCGGACACACCGTGGTGTTCTGCTCACCTGCTCTGTGCAGATTCCAGAGTTGGATGCTGGGACGGTCATTGTTTCTGGCACCTGACAGATTCAAGAATTCAAACTGGGGAAAAACAACAACAAAACAACCAAGTGTAACTGCACTCGCAGAGGCGGTGGTCACATCTTCCCTCTAATACTGGAAACGACGACCCACCTTCTCACGGTACTCCGCTCAGCTCTGCTGCATCACCCTGCGCAGCTGCTCCTGCCATGCCTGAAAAAACAACATCGACGATCAGCTGGACGCAGAGAGATAGCTTCATAACACTTAAGTCTGGTTCCTATTTAGAAACCTCATCTGGCAGCTCACCAGAAAAAACACCCACAAACTTCAAGCCCCACACATAGCAGCCTTTGCGTCTTTGAGATGCGGTCTCTGGCGCTACCGCTGAATGGCCCCTCCTGCAGAGCTCTGCCCTTCCCCATAAAGCGTTAATGAAAAACCTGTTTGCAAAACCCGCTGACGGCTACTCGGTCCAAAATGACCTTACCGCCTTTGCCTCGACACATCGACATATTAGCCATAAGTGTCTACGGTTATCCCACCTACCCCTGACTCTACACCCCTGGGCAGGGCGACTCCGAGCCATGCAGACATGCACAGATACTACACAGAACACGACAAACAATGTGCCTCAAAGGTGAGAGAAAACTCTCAGTGAGAAGAACGACACCGGGACGGAAGTCGCTGTCGGGCAAGAAGACCTGCGAGACCACAACAGTGATGGGAGGAGGCTCTGGGAAACACCCACCCACACACCCCACCCCCCCCCCCCCAAAAAAAAAAAAAAAAAAGTAGGACATCAGGGCCTGTGACGAGAAACGACTCTCAAAACCGAGATGATGTATGTGCAGGAAGCCCGGCTTCAACACCTACAAACATAAGGATGAAGGGAATGACACCCGGTCCCTGAAAATGGATGGGTAGAGAGCAGAGCTGCTCGTGCAGCTGGGAATGATGCTACAAAAGCAGAGCGACCGAAAAGTCTTCCGATCAAGACCGATCCACGCTTTAAGCTCATAAGGCAACAAAAGTGACACCTGATTGGCACCGTACTGATGAGTACTGGCGATTGAACCCCACGGGCTGCGCCTGAGGCACGTGTCATGCTCCTCGTACAAAGAGCAATGAGGACATTAAGAACTGATGAAGGTCTACAACACATAAGACATATCACACAGACTATACAACAACAGACACAGGCTGAAACCGCCCTGCCCAGCACATGCTAGCGTTGCACTGAGGAGTGACCTGCTCCCCCTTTACCTGCCCAAAGGGGACTGCTCCTGGACAGCCCTCTGCCCTACGCTACCTTGAAAACCTGTCCCTGCGATTGCTGACTTCGTCCCCTCCTTCCCCCAACCCCACCACGGTGCTGCTCCCTCGACTTATCTTTCAGAGGGCCGGGAGGCTTAATCCATTCGCAACAAGGAAAACCACAGTCCACCGACAGGATTCATCCTGCAGTTGCCAGGCTCCTCTTCATCACCTTTAAAGAAATACCCAAACAGCACACAACAGTGCCGTCAGTCGGCATCACGTCAGTCAACACAGACCTTTACTGCAACACGCCCCTCCTCAGAAGTGCTGCTGCATTTCTGATTACCTGCTCCGTGTCGACTACAACGTCAAATACTGTGGCTGCGTGTGAGCCAGCACAGGCAGGGCGCAGGAAGAGCCACAAAAACACAGGTGAAGTGCGATGAGTAAGTTTTTGGTCATTACATCACCAGCCAGGGAATTCCCAAAGGGGGGCCCGGGCAGAGGCACACGAGCGCAGATCCAGGCACCAATCTGTCTGTGCTCAAGGATCACCAAATGTGTTGCTTGCACCTGTATATTGGGGATTGTGCAGCCAGAGTTCACTGCCACGCCTTGCCATTTCCCACAGGGGTGCAGGAACCTCAAGCTTGTCCAACTGGGTGCTTCCAAGTCTCTCGCAGGCTTATGTTATCAAAACGCAGATGGTTTGCCTGTCAAGCACATGAGACTAAACAATGATTAGTATGGTATACCTGTTTTTCAACACCCCAGCTCCGAGTCACTTAAGCAGGTTTAGAATCCTCCTTGATATCCTTCCTTTTCTTCTCCCGTGCAGATGGTCATCGTTTGTGGCACCTAAAATACAGAGAGACTCAAAATTACCATTGCGCTCACAAGAAGTCACCGACCCTGTCTGCCTCCTCTCGACTACCTGGCTCGCCTCAAACCCTCATCCGCTCCCAAAGGTGGCCCGCACAGTGCCTGCAAAGTAAAAGGGAGAAAAGCTTCACTGAGCTGACACGTGATACTTTGCTATTAGACACTAAAGGGGCCCGTGACGGCCTCGCCAGCTCAAACTGTTCATCAGCTTGCAGCATTGTCCATCTGAGCCTGTGTGCGGCACCTGCAAAAACACAAGCAGAGCAGCACATGCTGAGATACAGTCTGAAACTTTAGGCTGTGGATAACAATTCCCATCTCCCGCTGCTTTACCTTGACAGCTTGCCAACCCAGCCTCCGTCAGTTTGGATTGCCGCCTTGGGTCTTGCGCCCCACCTGTAGAACACAAGCAGCACAGGTTCCTTACAACTTGACCGGCCTGAAAAAGGACTGATACTTCAGCCCACGGATTGCCGGTCACCTGGACAGAGTCGGCCACTGAGTCAGCTCATTGCTTCAAGGATTGAAATGGAAAAAACTGATACCATAAATGCTGTCATAGAGCCACCGGTCCCATCTTCCCTCTAATGCCGCACATGGTGACCTGCCTTCTTATAGTGCTCCAATCAGCTCTGCTACGTCACCCTGCGCAGCTTGTCCCTCTGCATCTGAAAAACAACATCAAACAAGTCACCTGGATGGGAAGCGATGGCTTCCTCATTCCGATGGTCACATTCCCAATTACAAATACTATCCAGACTCCAACTACAGCCTGCCATAAAAAAAAAAAAAAAACCAAAAAAATACCAAACTCAAAGTGCCATATGAAGCAGCCTTTTTGGTCTTTAAGGTGCAGACTCCTGTACTACTGCTGACCAGCATGTCCAACGTGGCGCTGCTCATCTCAAAAACCGCTAATGGAAGCAGTGTCCATACAGCCTGCTGATGGCAAAGCGATCCCAGATGACTGTACCACCTTGGCCCCAACAGCCTGGACACAGCAACATGTTAACCATAGACTCTTACACCTATCCCACCTACCCCTGACTCGACACCCCCGGGCAGGGCAGCTCCGAGCCACACAAACACACAGATGGACAGACTGACGCTACACAAAATCCTACAATGTACCTCAAAGATGAGAGAAAACTCTCAGCGAGAATGATGACACCTCAACCAGAGACGTCATCGAACAAAATGATGAGTGAGAGCATAATGGTGAAGTGAGGGGCATCGACAGAAACCCCGGAAAACAGGCAGAACGTCACGACCTGTGACAAGAAGTGACTCGCCAAACTGCGAAGATGTACATGCAGAAAACCAGGCTTCAAGACTTAAGCGTAACGATGCGGGGCAGAAGGCCCATGCCCTGAAAACAGATGGCCAGAGAGCAGAGCTGCTCACTCAGCTGGGAACCGCGCCGCAAATGAGGACCGTCCAGACACTTCCGTGACGCCGCACCTATCCACACTTTAGGCTTTTAATGCAAGAAAAGCAGTGCCCGACTGGTGCTATGCCGATGAGTACAGGTGTTCGAGACTCCAGGGATGCCACCTGAGGCACCGTGCCTTGCTCCTGGAGCATAAACCCAAAATTGAAATCCGACAAAGGTCTAATACACCAAAGACAGACCACACCAATGACACCACAGACACAGGCTGGAACTGCCCTGCCCGGCACACGCTACCGTCAGGCTGAAGAGTAACCCGCTCCCTTTACCTGCCTAAAGGTGATTGCTCCACGACAGCCCTCTGCCCTATACTAACTTTAAAAGCCGTCCCTCCAACTCCCAAGCTTGTCCCATCCCTCCCACGAACAGTTTCCACCAACATTTCCTCAGCTTATCTTTCAAAGAGCGATGGGTCCAAAGCCATCCTCAACAAGAAAAACACCACAGGCAGCCAAGTGGATTGATCCTGCATTCACCAGGTTTCTCTTCATCATCTGCAAAAAAAAAAAAAAAAAGTTATTCACACAACAAAACCACACATGAATCTACAGACAACAGCATCATCAGTCAACATTGCATCGCTCAACATGCAATTTTCATGTGCCATCCCCAGTTCAGATGCACCGTGGCATTCAGCTCACCTGCTCTCCACTGACACCAGTCAGACGCTGTGGTGCTCATTGTTTGTAGTGCCTAAGAGACACAAAGTTACAATTGCACTTAAATAACTCACCAGCCCCAGGCGCCTCCTCTCTACAACACTGCTCACCTAAAATTCTCCTCCAATTCAAAATGCAGCCTGCACAGTACCTGCAAATCCAAAGGGAAATGCTTCACTGAGCTACCACAGAATACTTTGCTACAAGACGCCTACCCTGCCCACAACCCCCTCACCTGCTCCTACGGCTCATCAGCACGTGGCAGCACCCCAGCGAGCCTGCGTGCGGCACCTGCAAAAACCCAACCGATACAGCACGTGCTGAGACACTGCCCTCAACCGTATCCCCTGGCCACCGATTCACATCTCCCACCCCTTCCACGTGACAACTCGCCGGCCCATCCTCTACCGCTTTGGGTCACCGCCTTCACCCTTGCGTACCACCTGTAAGACACAAACAACACCAGTCGCTTATCACTTCACTGGCAATACAACACCCAGACAACTAACTGCTACCCAATCACTCATCTTACCTGCACTGAATCAGCCCTGGTGCCTGTATTCCGCGGTGCTCCTTGCTTCAAGCTTCCAACTGAAACAGAAAAATACCCTCATGTAGTCATCACAGAGCCACCGCTCACAGCTTCGCTAAGAGGCCACGCACCTACCCACCTTCTGACGGAGCTCCGCTCGGCTCTCCTACGTCGCCCCGCACAGCGCGTCCCCCTGCACCTGAAAAAACAATATCAGAGAAGTCACCTGGAGGCGGAGAGATAGCTTCATAATGACAAATGTTCCCATTGACGAGTGTCATCTACAGCCCACCTACAACCTGCCAGAACCAAAGTCCACTAATCTTAAACTCCACACAAAGCAGCCTCAATACCTTGGAGAGGCAATCTCCGTTGATACTGCTGAACAGCCTCTCCCTCATAGCTCTGCTGCACCCCTTAGAACATTACCAAAAAAAAGCTGCCCACGCAACCCGCCGATAGCTACTCGATCCCAGGTGACTGTACCACCTTGGCCCCAACAGCCTAGCCAGATCACTGGGTTAAGCACACACTCTTACTGCCATCCCACCTACCCCTGACTCGACACCCCTGGGCAGGGCAGCTCCGAGCCACACAAACACACAGATGGACAGACTGACACGACACAAAATCCTACAATGTACCTCAAAGATGAGAGAAAACTCTCAGCAAGAATGACGGCACCTCGACCAAAGACATCATCGAGCAAAATGATGGGCGAGAGCGTAATGGTGAAGTGAGGGGACTCGACGGAAACCCCACAGAACGTGCAGAACGTCACGACCCGTGACAAGAAGTGACTCGCCAAACTGCGAAGATGTACATGCGGGAAACTGGGCTTCAAGACCTAAGAGCATAACGATGCGGGGCAGAAGGCCCGCACCCTGAAAACGGATGGCCAGAGAGCAGAGCTGCTCACGCAGCTGGGAACCGCGCCGCAAATGAGGACAGTCCAGACACTTCCGTGACGCCGCACCTATCCACACTTTAGGCTTTTAATGCAAGAAAAGCGGTGCCTGACTGGCGCTACACTGATGAGTACAGGCGTTCGAGACTCCAGGGATGCCACCTGAGGCACCGTGCCTTGCTCCTGGAGCATAAACCCAAAATCGAGATCCAACAAAGGTCTAAGACACCAAAGACAGACCACACCGATGACACCACAGACACAGGCTGGAACCGCCCTGCTCGGCACACGCTACCGTCAGGCTGAAGAGTAACCCGCTCCCTTTACCTGCCTAAAGGGGATTGCTCCACAACAGCCCTCTGCCCTACACTAACTTTACAAATCCTTTCCCACAATTGTCTCCCTTGTCCCCTCTCCTGTGCCTGTTCTTCAACTCATCTTTCAAAGGGTCGGCCGTCCAAATCCATCCTTGACTTAACACGCAAAAAACAGCTAGCTGGTACGTTCCTGCAGTCACCGGGTCCATCATCTGCAAAATAAAAAAATAAAAATAAAAACACCAAATCCAGAGTCATAAACAACAATTAATTACAGCACCTAAGACACCAAAGTATCACAAAATTGCCATTGCGCTTGCATAAAGTCACCGGTCACGTGCTCCTCCTCGATACTACCCGGCCCACCTCAAATGCAGGAGACCGCAACGGAACAGACCTCATCGACACCCAAATCCAACTGCAAAACATCTGAGAAAGTCTGATGAACCTGCCTCCCTTTCCCCTGTCCCAAAGCTTCAGAAACCCCTTCTCTTCTCCTGAACTGACAGGGAAGGAACCCCGCTTCTTCCAGACAACTCCCGCCCTGTATGAGAGCCTCTGAACCCCCTCTTGTCAGCTGCCCCTCGGGAGCTGCTGTTCCGAGCCGTGCCCTGCAGGCAGCTCCTTTTTTCCCCACGGACTCCGGGCTGCGTTACAGACCCACAAAGCCAGTGAAAACCACTATACCTTAAATCTCTGCTACTTTCTTGAGAAATGCTAACACTTCATATACGGATGTATACAAGGTGCTCACCCTCGCGCCCACTAAATAATCTTATTGTTGCTCCTATTAAGAAAATTTATATTAACAACTTACGCTGTATGTAACAAACTGGTGAGAAAAACCCACAAAGTTCCATCTCCAATTAAGTCAGGAATTCCAAGAAAATGCAGTGTACCTGGAAAAAAAAAGAAATACATACTATTAAACCATCTTACCATCCCTGAATGCTCAATACAAAACTACTAACCTAAAAAAAAAAAAAAAAAAAAAAAAAGGCACATTTATTTTCTATTAAACACACTGCTGAACTTTAACTGGTCTGGAAGGTCTTTCCTAGAACTTATGAGTTCTCTTTCTCTAAATGTGAACGCACACCAGCCCAAACAGCTGAGCTGGCTCCAAAACTAGATTTGACCACAGGATCAGCAAAAGACCTACACCAGAGACACCCAGCTGTAGAATGAGCTCACTCACCAGAGGCTGTGGCTCATATATCCCAGACCCCGCCTTCCGCCCTTCCCACAACCCCCGGGAAGGGGTGGGACGGACCAGCAGAAGGCATAAAGGCCGCCGCAGGGGTAGCAGCTCCTTTTCTCGTCAGCCTTAAGTTTACAGCACGTGAGGGACTGAGCAGGGAAAGTGGCGCTTACAAGAAAGGCTGATATCTGCTTTTCTACTGTGACTGAAGCGATGGCGTCAGCAACGTGACCGGGTAAGTAATTCAACTTAATGTTCCATTGCGTAGATAGAAAGAATTAGAAATCGTACTAAGCCCTAAAAGACGCTAGTTTACTAAATGTAATAATGATGTTATCATCAAAATTTATGTGCTTTAGTTTCCTTTCAAACAAAATACAGAGCTACGGGGTCATGCTTTACTTTTAGCGGGACCGTGCATACTACCTACCTTCTGCCCGAATTATGTTCTGGATAGGACTGAACGACAACGCGGAACTAGATCCCGTGAGAAAACCTTCTCAAAAATATCTCTGCTTGTACCATACGTTATTTACTGTAAAGTGCTGACAATTTAGAGCCCTACGTGATCTCTCCTTGACCGATACCGTTAACAGAACTAGATGAGTCCGAAAGGACAGAAAGCACCAAAACATGTGGAAATTCAATAAAAGTATCAGAAATGGTATGAGGCATTCTAAGTAACACCTGAGTACCTAGAACAAAAATAAATCGCAAAAGGCAACAAAAACCACCACGGGAAGTATGTCTATAAAAATAGATGAGGGCTTTCTAAGAGGAGATCTGAGCCGACAATAGGCATCTTTAGGGTACCGCATACAATATAGAAACATACTATAAGACAGACACCAAACAGGTGGCTCTGGAGCATACAGATGGCTTCGGAAAAGGTTCTGTCAGAACAAGACACATGGTCAGAAGACTTAAAAAGGTCCCAAAGGGGCCAGAGAGACCAAAGGAGATGGGGAGGTGCAACGAGCTCAAAAGGGAATTGACCAAAGTACAGATATCCTCAGGGACCTGGGGAATGACTGCAGGTGCGCCCAAGGGGCGAGAGGACAAAAAGACAGACCAGAGTAAGAGATGGGTACTCGGGAAGCGTTCTGAGGGGAAAAGAGGGGTGTGGAGTGCCCTCCGGAGCTAAAATGGGACTCTGGGACGTAGCGGTTGTGTCACGAGAGCTCGGCGTGGGGAGCGGAGGAGTCCCAAGGGACCTGAGAGCTCAAAGAAGCCTCAAAAATAAGGACGAGGAACTCCGAAGGGGATTTTGACAAAGTACAGATATTGTCAGGGCGCTGGGGGCAGAATGAAGGCATCCTAAATTGCAATTAGTAAGCTAAGGGCGCTTTGAAGTGCACAAAAAAATACTACCAAAAGGAAGCTGAAGCACTCTAAGAGTGCTGTGGAGTACAAGAAAGGACTCAGAACGCATGGCTATAGAGAGTAGAGGCATTATAAGGGGGCAGGGTAAGAAAAGAAGGCTCGGAGCCACAGCGGGTGCCTCGGAGTTCCAGGAGGGCATCTGGGCAAATCAGAGATGAATGAGCAAGAGAAGTACCTAATGGTGATACCCACGATAGCAGAGAGAAAAATAAAGGAGCGCTGTGTGGCAAAGAAAAACCAGAGGCTCTGACGGACCAAAAGAAAGGGAGGTTAACTGCTACAAAGTGCTGGGGAGATCGAGGAGGGTCTCGGGAAGCGTCTTGATGGTGAGGAGAGGGGTGTCTGTGGGGGCTGAGGGACTAAAGAAGGCTTGGGAATGACAAGGAGGAACTCGGGTGATTGTGAGTGGAGTACGGATGGTCTCGGGTTGCAGGGGACTGAAAGTGGCAATCCTAGGTAGCATAGAAGAACAAATGAGTGCTCTACGGCTCAAAGATGGCCCCACCTAAAGAGCTACAAGATGGGTATGGAGCACAGGGAAAGTCTCGGGAGTTGGAGAGACAGAAAAATGATTGGGAACACGATGATTGAATCCCAACAGAGTAAACGTGTCATTGGAGGGCCAGGGAAGTAATAGAGGCACAGTTTGAGGGAAGAGAGGATGGAAGGACTGGGCTGGGTCTTGAAGAACGGTCTGGGAACACCTGCCCGCTGGAGTTGTGAGGTTCAGACCGGACCCCCTTGCTTTCTAAACTCCTCAGAAAGGAATCTCGGTGCATCTAGTCTTAGCCTCTGAGCGTAAATAAAGAGTTCAGACCCCGGGTTCTGTCACAAAGTCTGTTTAGTAACAGCTCGAGCTGGGTGCCTCCAAAGATGGACCCCGTGGATTCTTTTCCTGTGCTTTTTAAAGCCTCACATTCTATTGCGTAAGCTATTCATGCACATGTTCACGTGATGAGCGTGGCTCTTGACCGATCAAATTGTTCAACGGTTACATGTCCTCTTTGATGACTGGAGTTTTAGTGCAGGCGATTTTACCCTCTTATGCAGTTTCAGGGTCTCTTTGTTTCATCCATCGATGCATCTCATCTGTCTTCTGTGATTCTGGGCAGAATGGTCCCTTTCTTCATTTTGAAGAATTATACTTTCCCCTTCACTGTAACAGTCGCTCTAATTCATAATGTAAAGTATACAATCTTCATTATTATTACTTATACAATTTCATTAAGTTAGTTAGGTTACAATGCATCAAAGTCATGCAAAACTACTAGCTGTTCTTGCGCTAAGGAGTTCCGCCAAAGTTTGCTATGTTGTGAAGTTACATCTTGCGGTCTAAGGCTTTGCCGATCTAGCTACGTACACTAAGGAAAACTTTGGTTTCCCACTCTGGGTCACAGATACGGACTCAGGAACTCTTCCGAGGGAACGAGAGGGGTGTGACGCCCGTGATAAAGCTAAAGGTGTGGTAAGGACAACCTTGAAAGCATCCGTAGGCATTGCGACATGGTGAGAGGGATCCTGAATGGGCCAGAGAGACCAAAGAAGACTCGGGGAGGCAAGGAAGGAGTCCAGAGAGGCCAGAGACAAAATGGAAGCGCGCTAGATGGCAGAGAGGACGATAAGAGAGCTCTGAGGCACAGACAAAGCGAGGACGGGTTTCTGAGGGAAAGAGCTCAGACAGAAAATTTGAAAAGTAATGGGGATTGAGGAAATAAGAAAGAAAATCAAAAAATAGCGATGGCGAACTCAAAAGATGTAGAAAGAAAATTTAAAAAGAGAGGGCACTAAGGAAAGGCAAGAAATACTTAAAAATAAAGACAGCAAAGGAGATAAATGTTGACAGAAAATCTTCAGAGCATCCATGATTAAAGAATCAAGGAAAAAAATAGAAAATAATGGCAAACTAAAATGCAGAAGTAGAAAGAAAATTTAAAAAGCAATAGCACAAAGGAAGACAAGAATTTTCAAAAGATGGCCAAGAGACTAAAAGTAGGCATAGCAAGAACATTAAAAAGTGATAGGCAACAGGGGAAGTAAAGACAAAGATTAACGGCAAACTAAAACAGATGTAAAAGAGAATTTTAAAAGCGATGGCACTAAGGAAAGACGAGAAAATTAAAAAGATATGCAATAAAGAGAAATGGGACAAAAGTAGAAAATTTAACAAGAGACGGGGATTAGGGAAACAAAGGAAAAACAAAACAGAAAATATGAACAGCTAACTGAATCCGACATGTAGAAAGAAGATTTTCAAAACTGTCAGCATTAATGAAAGAAGAAAAAAGGTTAAAATAAACACAGACAACAAGACAAAAGCAGATAGAAAGAGCACTTTAAAAGCAAGAGCGATTCAAGAAAGAAATAAAAAAAATAAAATATAGGGACAGCAAACTAAATAAAAATCTTTAAAAGCAACAGGGTACCCGACCAACACAGAACACTCTAAAAAAATCAGTATTGGCAACTTCATAAATGTAGACATAGAAAGAGATATGGCACCTGGGTAAGAAGCAGACAGGAAAACATTAAAAAAAGGGGACAGCTAACTGAATAAAGGTTGACCTAGCGATAAAATTTAAAAAGCAAACGGATTAAGAAACAGGAGAGGGGGAGAAAATACAGCAGAGAAGCTTATAGGTCAAGATAAAGACAAAGAGATTACTTACCAATTACTGTCACAGACAAACCAGGCTCAACTTGAGGAAATTAAGTTATTGTTCCTCAAATAGTGCAAATAAGAACAAATCCAAAAAACACCTTCCTGCCACCCCTCCCTCTTTTCCTGGGTGCCTTTTCTCTCCTGAATTCTCTGCATCCCACCCCTGACCAACGCAGGGGGATGTGGCACGGGGGTTGCAATCAGTTCATTGCACTTTGTCTCTGCAGCTCCTTCCTCCTCACGCTCTTTTTCTGCTCCAGTGTGGGGTCCCTCCCACAGGGCCGCAGGTCTCGCACAGGCTCGCAGCTTCCTTCAGGCACAGCCACCTGCTCCGGCCTCGGGTCCTCCACACTCTGCAGGGGCATGTTGGCTCCATCCTGGACCTCCACAGGCTGCAGGGGGACAGCCTGCCTCACCATGGTCTTCACCACAGGCTGCAGGAGAACCTCTGCTCTGCTTGCGACCAGCGCTGCCAATGGGCTCAGCTTTGACCAGAGGCACATCCGTCTCAGAGCTGGAACTGGCCGTGCCCAACATGGGACTAACACCTGGTGTCTTCTCACAGAACCCGCCCCTGCAGCCCCCGCCCCAGCTAACGACACCTCGCATGGTAAACCCAAGACGACAGCGATGGGCTACGGGACAGGAAGGAGGAAGTGACAGGGAACCAGATTGACTGAGATGGAAAACACAAAAAAAAGACCGACGGGCCACAGGGCAGAGAGGAATTAAAAAAGGGGACAGTGAGGTGGACAGAGATAAACTGAGACATACCAAAAAACCTCGATGAGCTGAAGGGGAGGGACAGAGCAATTAAAGAATAGGGACAGGGAGCCAGGCAGAGAGAACAATAAAGGCAAAAATGGGCTGTGGGACACATCTTTTTATATTCTAAAATCCTTTATGTAATAGAGGAGGGGGTTTTTAGAGTGCACATTTATTTTGAACACCTTTGCTATACACAGTCATATGTCAATATATAGTAAAATGAGAGGGTTTTCTCTATTTCAGTGGCTCATGCCCATGTTTTCCAGATTGTAATGTTTTCTAATGTCCCCCATGAATCTCCCTCCTCTGCCACATCATCCTTGGGACCTTGGGCTGCCGTAAATGGCATCAACCTATTTCAGCATATTACCAAATAGGCCAGAAGAAAGAGGAAGGACTCAGGTGGACATGCGGCACCTCCTTTGAAGATGAGAAGTATTTGAAGACTTCAAATCAGTGTTCAGCCTAATTGATGAAATTTTGAAGCCATTGTTAGCATAGCAGTAAAGCTGCTATGTCTGGTCTCAGGAAAGGGCTTGTCCCTCCCTTTCCCTTTAGGTGGAAATGTATGTGTGTGTTTCTATACTAAAAAATAAAAAAATAATTTAAAAAAATTGGGGTAAGGGGCAGGGGAAGGGGTGTGAGCGGGGGAGGAGGGAGGGGAAAGGGAGGGAGGGAGGGGGAAAGGGGGAGGGAGGGGAGGGGAAAGGGGGGGAAGTGAGGGGAAAGGGGGAGGGGAAAGGGGGAGGGGAAAGGGGGAGGGGAAAGGGGGAGGGGAAGGGGGAGGGGAGGGGAAAGGGGGAGGGGAGGGAAAGGGGGAGGGGAAAGGGGGAGGGGAAAGGGGAGGGGAAAGGGGGAGGGGAAAGGGGGAGGGAAGGGGAGGGGAAAGGGGGAGGGAAAGGGGGAGGGGAAAGGGGGAGGGGAAAGGGGGAGGGGAGGGGGAAAGGGGGGAGGGGAAAGGGGGGAGGGGAAAGGGGAGGGAGGGGGGAGGGGAGGGGAAAGGGGGAGGGGGAAAGGGGGGAGGGGAAAGGGGGAGGGGAAAGGGGGGGAGGGGAAAGGGGGGGAGGGGAAAGGGGGGGGAAGAGGGGGGAGGGGGAGG
>NW_028128338.1:0-29779 GCF_965231255.1 Vanellus vanellus | reverse complement strand
CGCCGAAAGTGAAAAAAGGCGCTTTTGAGGATAGAGTCCGCAGGAAAGCAGAGAGGGCTTAATTGTCTGGGGCATTTGAAAGGGTTCCAGGAGGCAGTGAGAACCAGCATTACTTTTCCCTGCTGGCACCTTTGCTGTGGCAGCAAAAGCTGGACGTTTGTCTTTTTTGCTCCGGAGGTTGCCGAAAGCGAAAACAGGTGCTTTTGAGGATGGAGTCCGCAGGAAAGCAGAGAGGGCCAAATTGTCTGTGGCATTTGAAAGGGTTCCAGGAGGCAGTGAGAACCAGCATTATTTTTCCCCGCTGGCACCTTTGCTGTGGCAGCAAAAGCTGGACGTTTGTCTTTTTTGCTCCGGAGGCTGCCGAAAGCGAAAACAGGTGCTTTTGAGGATGGAGTCCGCAGGAAAGCAGAGAGGGCCAAATTGTCTGTGGCATTTGAAGAGGTTCCAGGAGGCAGTGAGAACCAGCATTACTTTTCCCCGCTGGCACGTTTGCTGTGGCAGCAAAAGCTGGACGTTTGTCTTTTTTGCTCCGGAGGCTGCCGAAAGCGAAAACAGGTGCTTTTGAGGATAGAGTCCGCAGGAAAGCAGAGAGAGCCAAATTGTCTGGGGCATTTGAAGGAGTTCCAGGAGGCAGTGAGAACCAGCATTACTTTTCCCCGCTGGCACCTTTGCTGTGGCAGCAAAAGCTGGACGTTTGTCTTTTTTGCTCCGGAGGCTGCCGAAAGCGAAAACAGGTGCTTTTGAGGATGGAGTCCGCAGGAAAGCAGAGAGGGCCAAATTGTCTGGGGCATTTGAAAGAGTTCCAGGAGGCAGTGAGAACCAGCATTACTTTTCCCCGCTGGCACCTTTGCTGTGGCAGCAAAAGCTGGACGTTTGTCTTTTTACCACCGGAGAGCGCCGAAAGTGAAAAAAGGCGCTTTTGAGGATAGAGTCCGCAGGAAAGCAGAGAGGGCCAAATTGTCAGGGGCATTTGAAAGGGTTCCAGGAGGCAGTGAGAACCAGCATTACTTTTCCCCGCTGGCACCTTTGCTGTGGCAGCAAAAGCTGGACGTTTGTCTTTTTTGCTCCGGAGGCTGCCGAAAGCGAAAACAGGTGCTTTTGAGGATGGAGTCCGCAGGAAAGCAGAGAGGGCCAAATTGTCTGGGGCATTTGAAAGGGTTCCAGGAGGCAGTGAGAACCAGCATTACTTTTCCCCGCTGGCACCTTTGCTGTGGCAGCAAAAGCTGGACGTTTGTCTTTTTTGCTCCAGACGCTGCCGAAAGCGAAAACAGGTGCTTTTGAGGATGGAGTCCGCAGGAAAGCAGAGAGGGCCAAATTGTCTGTGGCATTTGAAAGGGTTCCAGGAGGCAGTGAGAACCAGCATTACTTTTCCCCGCTGGCACCTTTGCTGTGGCAGCAAAAGCTGGACGTTTGTCTTTTTTGCTCCGGAGGCTGCCGAAAGCGAAAACAGGTGCTTTTGAGGATGGAGTCCGCAGGAAAGCAGAGAGGGCCAAATTGTCTGTGGCATTTGAAAGGGTTCCAGGAGGCAGTGAGAACCAGCATTACTTTTCCCCGTTGGCACCTTTGCTGTGGCAGCAAAAGCTGGACGTTTGTCTTTTTTGCTCCGGAGGCTGCCGAAAGCGAAAACAGGTGCTTTTGAGGATGGAGTCCGCAGGAAAGCAGAGAGGGCCAAATTGTCTGTGGCATTTGAAAGGGTTCCAGGAGGCAGTGAGAACCAGCATTACTTTTCCCCGCTGGCACCTTTGCTGTGGCAGCAAAAGCTGGACGTTTGTCTTTTTACCACCGGAGAGCGCCGAAAGTGAAAAAAGGCGCTTTTGAGGATAGAGTCCGCAGGAAAGCAGAGAGGGCCAAATTGTCAGGGGCATTTGAAAGGGTTCCAGGAGGCAGTGAGAACCAGCATTACTTTTCCCCGCTGGCACCTTTGCTGTGGCAGCAAAAGCTGGACGTTTGTCTTTTTTGCTCCGGAGGCTGCCGAAAGCGAAAACAGGTGCTTTTGAGGATGGAGTCCGCAGGAAAGCAGAGAGGGCCAAATTGTCTGGGGCATTTGAAAGGGTTCCAGGAGGCAGTGAGAACCAGCATTACTTTTCCCCGCTGGCACCTTTGCTGTGGCAGCAAAAGCTGGACGTTTGTCTTTTTTGCTCCAGACGCTGCCGAAAGCGAAAACAGGTGCTTTTGAGGATGGAGTCCGCAGGAAAGCAGAGAGGGCCAAATTGTCTGTGGCATTTGAAAGGGTTCCAGGAGGCAGTGAGAACCAGCATTACTTTTCCCCGCTGGCACCTTTGCTGTGGCAGCAAAAGCTGGACGTTTGTCTTTTTTGCTCCGGAGGCTGCCGAAAGCGAAAACAGGTGCTTTTGAGGATGGAGTCCGCAGGAAAGCAGAGAGGGCCAAATTGTCTGTGGCATTTGAAAGGGTTCCAGGAGGCAGTGAGAACCAGCATTACTTTTCCCCGTTGGCACCTTTGCTGTGGCAGCAAAAGCTGGACGTTTGTCTTTTTTGCTCCGGAGGCTGCCGAAAGCGAAAACAGGTGCTTTTGAGGATGGAGTCCGCAGGAAAGCAGAGAGGGCCAAATTGTCTGTGGCATTTGAAAGGGTTCCAGGAGGCAGTGAGAACCAGCATTACTTTTCCCCGCTGGCACCTTTGCTGTGGCAGCAAAAGCTGGACGTTTGTCTTTTTTGCTCCGGAGGTTGCCGAAAGCGAAAACAGGTGCTTTTGAGGATGGAGTCCGCAGGAAAGCAGAGAGGGCCAAATTGTCTGTGGCATTTGAAAGGGTTCAAGGAGGTAGTGAGAACCAGCATTACTTTTCCCCGCTGGCACCTTTGCTGTGGCAGCAAAAGCTGGACGTTTGTCTTTTTTGCTCCGGAGGATGCCGAAAGCGAAAACAGGTGCTTTTGAGGATGGAGTCCGCAGGAAAGCAGAGAGGGCCAAATTGTCTGTGGCATTTGAAAGAGTTCCAGATGGCAGTGAGAACCAGCATTACTTTTCCCCGCTGGCACCTTTGCTGTGGCAGCAAAAGCTGGACGTTTGTCTTTTTACCACCGGAGGGCGCCGAAAGTGAAAAAAGGCGCTTTTGAGGATAGAGTCCGCAGGAAAGCAGAGAGGGCCAAATTGTCAGGGGCATTTGAAAGGGTTCCAGGAGGCAGTGAGAACCAGCATTACTTTTCCCCGCTGGCACCTTTGCTGTGGCAGCAAAAGCTGGACATTTGTCTTTTTTGCTCCGGAGGCTGCCGAAAGCGAAAACAGGTGCTTTTGAGGATGGAGTCCGCAGGAAAGCAGAGAGGGCCAAATTGTCTGGGGCATTTGAAAGGGTTCCAGGAGGCAGTGAGAACCAGCATTACTTTTCCCCGTTGGCACCTTTGCTGTGGCAGCAAAAGCTGGACGTTTGTCTTTTTTGCTCCGGAGGCTGCCGAAAGCGAAAACAGGTGCTTTTGAGGATGGAGTCCGCAGGAAAGCAGAGAGGGCCAAATTGTCTGTGGCATTTGAAAGGGTTCCAGGAGGCAGTGAGAACCAGCATTACTTTTCCCCGCTGGCACCTTTGCTGTGGCAGCAAAAGCTGGACGTTTGTCTTTTTTGCTCCGGAGGCTGCCGAAAGCGAAAACAGGTGCTTTTGAGGATGGAGTCCGCAGGAAAGCAGAGAGGGCCAAATTGTCTGTGGCATTTGAAAGGGTTCCAGGAGGCAGTGAGAACCAGCATTACTTTTCCCCGCTGGCACCTTTGCTGTGGCAGCAAAAGCTGGACGTTTGTCTTTTTTGCTCCTGAGGTTGCCGAAAGCGAAAACAGGTGCTTTTGAGGATGGAGTCCGCAGGAAAGCAGAGAGGGCCAAATTGTCTGGGGCATTTGAAAGGGTTCCAGGAGGCAGTGAGAACCAGCATTACTTTTCCCCGCTGGCACCTTTGCTGTGGCAGCAAAAGCTGGACGTTTGTCTTTTTTGCTCCAGACGCTGCCGAAAGCGAAAACAGGTGCTTTTGAGGATGGAGTCCGCAGGAAAGCAGAGAGGGCCAAATTGTCAGGGGCATTTGAAAGGGTTCCAGGAGGCAGTGAGAACCAGCATTACTTTTCCCCGCTGGCACCTTTGCTGTGGCAGCAAAAGCTGGACGTTTGTCTTTTTTGCTCCGGTGGCTGCCGAAAGCGAAAACAGGTGCTTTTGAGGATGGAGTCCGCAGGAAAGCAGAGAGGGCCAAATTGTCTGGGGCATTTGAAGAGGTTCCAGGAGGCAGTGAGAACCAGCATTACTTTTCCCCGCTGGCACCTTTGCTGTGGCAGCAAAAGCTGGACGTTTGTCTTTTTACCACCGGAGGGCGCCGAAAGTGAAAAAAGGCGCTTTTGAGGATAGAGTCCGCAGGAAAGCAGAGAGGGCTTAATTGTCTGGGGCATTTGAAAGGGTTCCAGGAGGCAGTGAGAACCAGCATTACTTTTCCCTGCTGGCACCTTTGCTGTGGCAGCAAAAGCTGGACGTTTGTCTTTTTTGCTCCGGAGGCTGCCGAAAGCGAAAACAGGTGCTTTTGAGGATGGAGTCCGCAGGAAAGCAGAGAGGGCCAAATTGTCAGGGGCATTTGAAAGGGTTCCAGGAGGCAGTGAGAACCAGCATTACTTTTCCCCGCTGGCACCTTTGCTGTGGCAGCAAAAGCTGGACGTTTGTCTTTTTTGCTCCGGAGGTTGCCAAAAGCGAAAACAGGTGCTTTTGAGGATGGAGTCCGCAGGAAAGCAGAGAGGGCCAAATTGTCTGGGGCATTTGAACAGGATCCAGGAGGCAGTGAGAACCAGCATCACTTTTCCCCGCTGGCACCTTTGCTGTGGCAGCAAAAGCTGGACGTTTGTCTTTTTTGCTCCGGAGGTTGCCGAAAGCGAAAACAGGTGCTTTTGAGGATGGAGTCCGCAGGAAAGCAGAGAGGGCCAAATTGTCTGTGGCATTTGAAAGGGTTCCAGGAGGCAGTGAGAACCAGCATTATTTTTCCCCGCTGGCACCTTTGCTGTGGCAGCAAAAGCTGGACGTTTGTCTTTTTTGCTCCGGAGGCTGCCGAAAGCGAAAACAGGTGCTTTTGAGGATGGAGTCCGCAGGAAAGCAGAGAGGGCCAAATTGTCTGTGGCATTTGAAGAGGTTCCAGGAGGCAGTGAGAACCAGCATTACTTTTCCCCGCTGGCACGTTTGCTGTGGCAGCAAAAGCTGGACGTTTGTCTTTTTTGCTCCGGAGGCTGCCGAAAGCGAAAACAGGTGCTTTTGAGGATAGAGTCCGCAGGAAAGCAGAGAGAGCCAAATTGTCTGGGGCATTTGAAGGAGTTCCAGGAGGCAGTGAGAACCAGCATTACTTTTCCCCGCTGGCACCTTTGCTGTGGCAGCAAAAGCTGGACGTTTGTCTTTTTTGCTCCGGAGGCTGCCGAAAGCGAAAACAGGTGCTTTTGAGGATGGAGTCCGCAGGAAAGCAGAGAGGGCCAAATTGTCTGGGGCATTTGAAAGAGTTCCAGGAGGCAGTGAGAACCAGCATTACTTTTCCCCGCTGGCACCTTTGCTGTGGCAGCAAAAGCTGGACGTTTGTCTTTTTACCACCGGAGAGCGCCGAAAGTGAAAAAAGGCGCTTTTGAGGATAGAGTCCGCAGGAAAGCAGAGAGGGCCAAATTGTCAGGGGCATTTGAAAGGGTTCCAGGAGGCAGTGAGAACCAGCATTACTTTTCCCCGCTGGCACCTTTGCTGTGGCAGCAAAAGCTGGACGTTTGTCTTTTTTGCTCCGGAGGCTGCCGAAAGCGAAAACAGGTGCTTTTGAGGATGGAGTCCGCAGGAAAGCAGAGAGGGCCAAATTGTCTGGGGCATTTGAAAGGGTTCCAGGAGGCAGTGAGAACCAGCATTACTTTTCCCCGCTGGCACCTTTGCTGTGGCAGCAAAAGCTGGACGTTTGTCTTTTTTGCTCCAGACGCTGCCGAAAGCGAAAACAGGTGCTTTTGAGGATGGAGTCCGCAGGAAAGCAGAGAGGGCCAAATTGTCTGTGGCATTTGAAAGGGTTCCAGGAGGCAGTGAGAACCAGCATTACTTTTCCCCGCTGGCACCTTTGCTGTGGCAGCAAAAGCTGGACGTTTGTCTTTTTTGCTCCGGAGGCTGCCGAAAGCGAAAACAGGTGCTTTTGAGGATGGAGTCCGCAGGAAAGCAGAGAGGGCCAAATTGTCTGTGGCATTTGAAAGGGTTCCAGGAGGCAGTGAGAACCAGCATTACTTTTCCCCGCTGGCACCTTTGCTGTGGCAGCAAAAGCTGGACGTTTGTCTTTTTTGCTCCGGAGGCTGCCGAAAGCGAAAACAGGTGCTTTTGAGGATGGAGTCCGCAGGAAAGCAGAGAGGGCCAAATTGTCTGTGGCATTTGAAAGGGTTCCAGGAGGCAGTGAGAACGAGCATTACTTTTCCCCGCTGGCACCTTTGCTGTGGCAGCAAAAGCTGGACGTTTGTCTTTTTTGCTCCGGAGGCTGCCGAAAGCGAAAACAGGTGCTTTTGAGGATGGAGTCCGCAGGAAAGCAGAGAGGGCCAAATTGTCTGGGGCATTTGAAGAGGTTCCAGGAGGCAGTGAGAACCAGCATTACTTTTCCCCGCTGGCACCTTTGCTGTGGCAGCAAAAGCTGGACGTTTGTCTTTTTTGCTCCGGAGGCTGCCGAAAGCGAAAACAGGTGCTTTTGAGGATGGAGTCCGCAGGAAAGCAGAGAGGGCCAAATTGTCTGTGGCATTTGAAAGGGTTCCAGGAGGCAGTGAGAACCAGCATTACTTTTCCCCGCTGGCACCTTTGCTGTGGCAGCAAAAGCTGGACGTTTGTCTTTTTTGCTCCGGAGGTTGCCGAAAGCGAAAACAGGTGCTTTTGAGGATGGAGTCCGCAGGAAAGCAGAGAGGGCCAAATTGTCTGTGGCATTTGAAAGGGTTCAAGGAGGTAGTGAGAACCAGCATTACTTTTCCCCGCTGGCACCTTTGCTGTGGCAGCAAAAGCTGGACGTTTGTCTTTTTTGCTCCGGAGGATGCCGAAAGCGAAAACAGGTGCTTTTGAGGATGGAGTCCGCAGGAAAGGAGAGAGGGCCAAATTGTCTGTGGCATTTGAAAGAGTTCCAGGAGGCAGTGAGAACCAGCATTACTTTTCCCCGCTGGCACCTTTGCTGTGGCAGCAAAAGCTGGACGTTTGTCTTTTTACCACCGGAGGGCGCCGAAAGTGAAAAAAGGCGCTTTTGAGGATAGAGTCCGCAGGAAAGCAGAGAGGGCCAAATTGTCAGGGGCATTTGAAAGGGTTCCAGGAGGCAGTGAGAACCAGCATTACTTTTCCCCGCTGGCACCTTTGCTGTGGCAGCAAAAGCTGGACGTTTGTCTTTTTTGCTCCGGAGGCTGCCGAAAGCGAAAACAGGTGCTTTTGAGGATGGAGTCCGCAGGAAAGCAGAGAGGGCCAAATTGTCTGGGGCATTTGAAAGGGTTCCAGGAGGCAGTGAGAACCAGCATTACTTTTCCCCGTTGGCACCTTTGCTGTGGCAGCAAAAGCTGGACGTTTGTCTTTTTTGCTCCGGAGGCTGCCGAAAGCGAAAACAGGTGCTTTTGAGGATGGAGTCCGCAGGAAAGCAGAGAGGGCCAAATTGTCTGTGGCATTTGAAAGGGTTCCAGGAGGCAGTGAGAACCAGCATTACTTTTCCCCGCTGGCACCTTTGCTGTGGCAGCAAAAGCTGGACGTTTGTCTTTTTTGCTCCGGAGGCTGCCGAAAGCGAAAACAGGTGCTTTTGAGGATGGAGTCCGCAGGAAAGCAGAGAGGGCCAAATTGTCTGTGGCATTTGAAAGGGTTCCAGGAGGCAGTGAGAACCAGCATTACTTTTCCCCGCTGGCACCTTTGCTGTGGCAGCAAAAGCTGGACGTTTGTCTTTTTTGCTCCGGAGGTTGCCGAAAGCGAAAACAGGTGCTTTTGAGGATGGAGTCCGCAGGAAAGCAGAGAGGGCCAAATTGTCTGTGGCATTTGAAAGGGTTCAAGGAGGTAGTGAGAACCAGCATTACTTTTCCCCTCTGGCACCTTTGCTGTGGCAGCAAAAGCTGGACGTTTGTCTTTTTTGCTCCGGAGGCTGCCGAAAGCGAAAACAGGTGCTTTTGAGGATAGAGTCCGCAGGAAAGCAGAGAGGGCCAAATTGTCTGGGGCATTTGAAAGGGTTCCAGGAGGCAGTGAGAACCAGCATTACTTTTCCCCGCTGGCACCTTTGTTGTGGCAGCAAAGGCTGGACGTTTGTCTTTTTTGCTCCGGAGGCTGCCGAAAGCGAAAACAGGTGCTTTTGAGGATGGAGTCCGCAGGAAAGCAGAGAGGGTCAAATTGTCTGTGGCATTTGAAAGAGTTCCAGGAGGCAGTGAGAACCAGCATCACTTTTCCCCGCTGGCACCTTTGCTGTGGCAGCAAAAGCTGGACGTTTGTCTTTTTACCACCGGAGTGCGCCGAAAGTGAAAAAAGTCGCTTTTGAGGATAGAGTCCGCAGGAAAGCAGAGAGGGCTTAATTGTCTGGGGCATTTGAAAGGGTTCCAGGAGGCAGTGAGAACCAGCATTACTTTTCCCCGCTGGCACCTTTGCTGTGGCAGCAAAAGCTGGACGTTTGTCTTTTTTGCTCCGGAGGCTGCCGAAAGCGAAAACAGGTGCTTTTGAGGATGGAGTCCGCAGGAAAGCAGAGAGGGCCAAATTGTCTGGGGCATTTGAACAGGTTCCAGGAGGCAGTGAGAACCAGCATTACTTTTCCCCGCTGGCACCTTTGCTGTGGCAGCAAAAGCTGGACGTTTGTCTTTTTTGCTCCGGAGGCTGCCGAAAGCGAAAACAGGTGCTTTTGAGGATGGAGTCCACAGGAAAGCAGAGAGGGCCAAATTGTCTGTGGCATTTGAAAGGGTTCCAGGAGGCAGTGAGAACCAGCATCACTTTTCCCCGCTGGCACCTTTGCTGTGGCAGCAAAAGCTGGACGTTTGTCTTTTTTGCTCCGGAGGCTGCCGAAAGCGAAAATAGGTGCTTTTGAGGATGGAGTCCGCAGGAAAGCAGAGAGGGCCAAATTGTCTGTGGCATTTGAAAGGGTTCCAGGAGGCAGTGAGAACGAGCATTACTTTTCCCCGCTGGCACCTTTGCTGTGGCAGCAAAAGCTGGACGTTTGTCTTTTTTGCTCCGGAGGCTGCCGAAAGCGAAAACAGGTGCTTTTGAGGATGGAGTCCGCAGGAAAGCAGAGAGGGCCAAATTGTCTGGGGCATTTGAAGAGGTTCCAGGAGGCAGTGAGAACCAGCATTACTTTTCCCCGCTGGCACCTTTGCTGTGGCAGCAAAAGCTGGACGTTTGTCTTTTTACCACCGGAGGGCGCCGAAAGTGAAAAAAGGCGCTTTTGAGGATAGAGTCCGCAGGAAAGCAGAGAGGGCTTAATTGTCTGGGGCATTTGAAAGGGTTCCAGGAGGCAGTGAGAACCAGCATTACTTTTCCCTGCTGGCACCTTTGCTGTGGCAGCAAAAGCTGGACGTTTGTCTTTTTTGCTCCGGAGGCTGCCGAAAGCGAAAACAGGTGCTTTTGAGGATGGAGTCCGCAGGAAAGCAGAGAGGGCCAAATTGTCAGGGGCATTTGAAAGGGTTCCAGGAGGCAGTGAGAACCAGCATTACTTTTCCCCGCTGGCACCTTTGCTGTGGCAGCAAAAGCTGGACGTTTGTCTTTTTTGCTCCGGAGGTTGCCAAAAGCGAAAACAGGTGCTTTTGAGGATGGAGTCCGCAGGAAAGCAGAGAGGGCCAAATTGTCTGGGGCATTTGAACAGGTTCCAGGAGGCAGTGAGAACCAGCATCACTTTTCCCCGCTGGCACCTTTGCTGTGGCAGCAAAAGCTGGACGTTTGTCTTTTTTGCTCCGGAGGTTGCCGAAAGCGAAAACAGGTGCTTTTGAGGATGGAGTCCGCAGGAAAGCAGAGAGGGCCAAATTGTCTGGGGCATTTGAAAGGGTTCCAGGAGGCAGTGAGAACCAGCATTACTTTTCCCCGCTGGCACCTTTGTTGTGGCAGCAAAGGCTGGACGTTTGTCTTTTTTGCTCCGGAGGCTGCCGAAAGCGAAAACAGGTGCTTTTGAGGATGGAGTCCGCAGGAAAGCAGAGAGGGTCAAATTGTCTGTGGCATTTGAAAGAGTTCCAGGAGGCAGTGAGAACCAGCATCACTTTTCCCCGCTGGCACCTTTGCTGTGGCAGCAAAAGCTGGACGTTTGTCTTTTTACCACCGGAGTGCGCCGAAAGTGAAAAAAGTCGCTTTTGAGGATAGAGTCCGCAGGAAAGCAGAGAGGGCTTAATTGTCTGGGGCATTTGAAAGGGTTCCAGGAGGCAGTGAGAACCAGCATTACTTTTCCCCGCTGGCACCTTTGCTGTGGCAGCAAAAGCTGGACGTTTGTCTTTTTTGCTCCGGAGGCTGCCGAAAGCGAAAACAGGTGCTTTTGAGGATGGAGTCCGCAGGAAAGCAGAGAGGGCCAAATTGTCTGGGGCATTTGAACAGGTTCCAGGAGGCAGTGAGAACCAGCATTACTTTTCCCCGCTGGCACCTTTGCTGTGGCAGCAAAAGCTGGACGTTTGTCTTTTTTGCTCCGGAGGCTGCCGAAAGCGAAAACAGGTGCTTTTGAGGATGGAGTCCACAGGAAAGCAGAGAGGGCCAAATTGTCTGTGGCATTTGAAAGGGTTCCAGGAGGCAGTGAGAACCAGCATCACTTTTCCCCGCTGGCACCTTTGCTGTGGCAGCAAAAGCTGGACGTTTGTCTTTTTTGCTCCGGAGGCTGCCGAAAGCGAAAATAGGTGCTTTTGAGGATGGAGTCCGCAGGAAAGCAGAGAGGGCCAAATTGTCTGTGGCATTTGAAAGGGTTCCAGGAGGCAGTGAGAACGAGCATTACTTTTCCCCGCTGGCACCTTTGCTGTGGCAGCAAAAGCTGGACGTTTGTCTTTTTTGCTCCGGAGGCTGCCGAAAGCGAAAACAGGTGCTTTTGAGGATGGAGTCCGCAGGAAAGCAGAGAGGGCCAAATTGTCTGGGGCATTTGAAGAGGTTCCAGGAGGCAGTGAGAACCAGCATTACTTTTCCCCGCTGGCACCTTTGCTGTGGCAGCAAAAGCTGGACGTTTGTCTTTTTACCACCGGAGGGCGCCGAAAGTGAAAAAAGGCGCTTTTGAGGATAGAGTCCGCAGGAAAGCAGAGAGGGCTTAATTGTCTGGGGCATTTGAAAGGGTTCCAGGAGGCAGTGAGAACCAGCATTACTTTTCCCTGCTGGCACCTTTGCTGTGGCAGCAAAAGCTGGACGTTTGTCTTTTTTGCTCCGGAGGCTGCCGAAAGCGAAAACAGGTGCTTTTGAGGATGGAGTCCGCAGGAAAGCAGAGAGGGCCAAATTGTCAGGGGCATTTGAAAGGGTTCCAGGAGGCAGTGAGAACCAGCATTACTTTTCCCCGCTGGCACCTTTGCTGTGGCAGCAAAAGCTGGACGTTTGTCTTTTTTGCTCCGGAGGTTGCCAAAAGCGAAAACAGGTGCTTTTGAGGATGGAGTCCGCAGGAAAGCAGAGAGGGCCAAATTGTCTGGGGCATTTGAACAGGTTCCAGGAGGCAGTGAGAACCAGCATCACTTTTCCCCGCTGGCACCTTTGCTGTGGCAGCAAAAGCTGGACGTTTGTCTTTTTTGCTCCGGAGGTTGCCGAAAGCGAAAACAGGTGCTTTTGAGGATGGAGTCCGCAGGAAAGCAGAGAGGGCCAAATTGTCTGGGGCATTTGAAAGGGTTCCAGGAGGCAGTGAGAACCAGCATTATTTTTCCCCGCTGGCACCTTTGCTGTGGCAGCAAAAGCTGGACGTTTGTCTTTTTTGCTCCGGAGGCTGCCGAAAGCGAAAACAGGTGCTTTTGAGGATGGAGTCCGCAGGAAAGCAGAGAGGGCCAAATTGTCTGTGGCATTTGAAGAGGTTCCAGGAGGCAGTGAGAACCAGCATTACTTTTCCCCGCTGGCACGTTTGCTGTGGCAGCAAAAGCTGGACGTTTGTCTTTTTTGCTCCGGAGGCTGCCGAAAGCGAAAACAGGTGCTTTTGAGGATAGAGTCCGCAGGAAAGCAGAGAGAGCCAAATTGTCTGGGGCATTTGAAGGAGTTCCAGGAGGCAGTGAGAACCAGCATTACTTTTCCCCGCTGGCACCTTTGCTGTGGCAGCAAAAGCTGGACGTTTGTCTTTTTTGCTCCGGAGGCTGCCGAAAGCGAAAACAGGTGCTTTTGAAGATGGAGTCCGCAGGAAAGCAGAGAGGGCCAAATTGTCTGTGGCATTTGAAAGAGTTCCAGGAGGCAGTGAGAACCAGCATTACTTTTCCCCGCTGGCACCTTTGCTGTGGCAGCAAAAGCTGGACGTTTGTCTTTTTTGCTCCAGACGCTGCCGAAAGCGAAAACAGGTGCTTTTGAGGATGGAGTCCGCAGGAAAGCAGAGAGGGCCAAATTGTCTGTGGCATTTGAAAGGGTTCCAGGAGGCAGTGAGAACCAGCATTACTTTTCCCCGCTGGCACCTTTGCTGTGGCAGCAAAAGCTGGACGTTTGTCTTTTTTGCTCCGGAGGCTGCCGAAAGCGAAAACAGGTGCTTTTGAGGATGGAGTCCGCAGGAAAGCAGAGAGGGCCAAATTGTCTGGGGCATTTGAAAGGGTTCCAGGAGGCAGTGAGAACCAGCATTACTTTTCCCCGCTGGCACCTTTGCTGTGGCAGCAAAAGCTGGACGTTTGTCTTTTTTGCTCCAGACGCTGCCGAAAGCGAAAACAGGTGCTTTTGAGGATGGAGTCCGCAGGAAAGCAGAGAGGGCCAAATTGTCTGTGGCATTTGAAAGGGTTCCAGGAGGCAGTGAGAACGAGCATTACTTTTCCCCGCTGGCACCTTTGCTGTGGCAGCAAAAGCTGGACGTTTGTCTTTTTTGCTCCGGAGGCTGCCGAAAGCGAAAACAGGTGCTTTTGAGGATGGAGTCCGCAGGAAAGCAGAGAGGGCCAAATTGTCTGGGGCATTTGAAGAGGTTCCAGGAGGCAGTGAGAACCAGCATTACTTTTCCCCGCTGGCACCTTTGCTGTGGCAGCAAAAGCTGGACGTTTGTCTTTTTTGCTCCGGAGGCTGCCGAAAGCGAAAACAGGTGCTTTTGAGGATGGAGTCCGCAGGAAAGCAGAGAGGGCCAAATTGTCTGTGGCATTTGAAAGGGTTCCAGGAGGCAGTGAGAACCAGCATTACTTTTCCCCGCTGGCACCTTTGCTGTGGCAGCAAAAGCTGGACGTTTGTCTTTTTTGCTCCGGAGGCTGCCGAAAGCGAAAACAGGTGCTTTTGAGGATGGAGTCCGCAGGAAAGCAGAGAGGGCCAAATTGTCTGGGGCATTTGAAAGGGTTCCAGGAGGCAGTGAGAACCAGCATTACTTTTCCCCGTTGGCACCTTTGCTGTGGCAGCAAAAGCTGGACGTTTGTCTTTTTTGCTCCGGAGGCTGCCGAAAGCGAAAACAGGTGCTTTTGAGGATGGAGTCCGCAGGAAAGCAGAGAGGGCCAAATTGTCTGTGGCATTTGAAAGGGTTCCAGGAGGCAGTGAGAACCAGCATTACTTTTCCCCGCTGGCACCTTTGCTGTGGCAGCAAAAGCTGGACGTTTGTCTTTTTTGCTCCGGAGGCTGCCGAAAGCGAAAACAGGTGCTTTTGAGGATGGAGTCCGCAGGAAAGCAGAGAGGGCCAAATTGTCTGTGGCATTTGAAAGGGTTCCAGGAGGCAGTGAGAACCAGCATTACTTTTCCCCGCTGGCACCTTTGCTGTGGCAGCAAAAGCTGGACGTTTGTCTTTTTTTCCTCCGGAGGTTGCCGAAAGCGAAAACAGGTGCTTTTGAGGATGGAGTCCGCAGGAAAGCAGAGAGGGCCAAATTGTCTGTGGCATTTGAAAGGGTTCAAGGAGGTAGTGAGAACCAGCATTACTTTTCCCCTCTGGCACCTTTGCTGTGGCAGCAAAAGCTGGACGTTTGTCTTTTTTGCTCCGGAGGCTGCCGAAAGCGAAAACAGGTGCTTTTGAGGATAGAGTCCGCAGGAAAGCAGAGAGGGCCAAATTGTCTGGGGCATTTGAAAGGGTTCCAGGAGGCAGTGAGAACCAGCATTACTTTTCCCCGCTGGCACCTTTGTTGTGGCAGCAAAGGCTGGACGTTTGTCTTTTTTGCTCCGGAGGCTGCCGAAAGCGAAAACAGGTGCTTTTGAGGATGGAGTCCGCAGGAAAGCAGAGAGGGCCAAATTGTCTGGGGCATTTGAAAGAGTTCCAGGAGGCAGTGAGAACCAGCATCACTTTTTCCCGCTGGCACCTTTGCTGTGGCAGCAAAAGCTGGACGTTTGTCTTTTTACCACCGGAGTGCGCCGAAAGTGAAAAAAGTCGCTTTTGAGGATAGAGTCCGCAGGAAAGCAGAGAGGGCTTAATTGTCTGGGGCATTTGAAAGGGTTCCAGGAGGCAGTGAGAACCAGCATTACTTTTCCCCGCTGGCACCTTTGCTGTGGCAGCAAAAGCTGGACGTTTGTCTTTTTTGCTCCGGAGGCTGCCGAAAGCGAAAACAGGTGCTTTTGAGGATGGAGTCCGCAGGAAAGCAGAGAGGGCCAAATTGTCTGGGGCATTTGAACAGGTTCCAGGAGGCAGTGAGAACCAGCATTACTTTTCCCCGCTGGCACCTTTGCTGTGGCAGCAAAAGCTGGACGTTTGTCTTTTTTGCTCCGGAGGCTGCCGAAAGCGAAAACAGGTGCTTTTGAGGATGGAGTCCACAGGAAAGCAGAGAGGGCCAAATTGTCTGTGGCATTTGAAAGGGTTCCAGGAGGCAGTGAGAACCAGCATCACTTTTCCCCGCTGGCACCTTTGCTGTGGCAGCAAAAGCTGGACGTTTGTCTTTTTTGCTCCGGAGGCTGCCGAAAGCGAAAATAGGTGCTTTTGAGGATGGAGTCCGCAGGAAAGCAGAGAGGGCCAAATTGTCTGTGGCATTTGAAAGAGTTCCAGGAGGCAGTGAGAACCAGCATTACTTTTCCCCGCTGGCACCTTTGCTGTGGCAGCAAAAGCTGGACGTTTGTCTTTTTACCACCGGAGGGCGCCGAAAGTGAAAAAAGGCGCTTTTGAGGATAGAGTCCGCAGGAAAGCAGAGAGGGCTTAATTGTCTGGGGCATTTGAAAGGGTTCCAGGAGGCAGTGAGAACCAGCATTACTTTTCCCTGCTGGCACCTTTGCTGTGGCAGCAAAAGCTGGACGTTTGTCTTTTTTGCTCCGGAGGGCGCCGAAAGCAAAAATAGGTGCTTTTGAGGATGGAGTCCGCAGGAAAGCAGAGAGGGCCAAATTGTCTGTGGCATTTGAAAGGGTTCCAGGAGGCAGTGAGAACCAGCATTACTTTTCCCCGCTGGCACCTTTGCTGTGGCAGCAAAAGCTGGACGTTTGTCTTTTTTGCTCCGGAGGTTGCCGAAAGCGAAAACAGGTGCTTTTGAGGATGGAGTCCGCAGGAAAGCAGAGAGGGCCAAATTGTCTGGGGCATTTGAAGAGGTTCCAGGAGGCAGTGAGAACCAGCATTACTTTTCCCCGCTGGCACCTTTGCTGTGGCAGCAAAAGCTGGACGTTTGTCTTTTTTGCTCCGGAGGCTGCCGAAAGCGAAAACAGGTGCTTTTGAGGATGGAGTCCGCAGGAAAGCAGAGAGGGCCAAATTGTCTGGGGCATTTGAAAGGGTTCCAGGAGGCAGTGAGAACCAGCATTACTTTTCCCCGCTGGCACCTTTGCTGTGGCAGCAAAAGCTGGACGTTTGTCTTTTTTGCTCCGGAGGCTGCCGAAAGCGAAAACAGGTGCTTTTGAGGATGGAGTCCACAGGAAAGCAGAGAGGGCCAAATTGTCTGTGGCATTTGAAAGGGTTCCAGGAGGCAGTGAGAACCAGCATTACTTTTCCCCGCTGGCACCTTTGCTGTGGCAGCAAAAGCTGGACATTTGTCTTTTTTGCTCCGGAGGCTGCCGAAAGCGAAAATAGGTGCTTTTGAGGATGGAGTCCGCAGGAAAGCAGAGAGGGCCAAATTGTCTGTGGCATTTGAAAGAGTTCCAGGAGGCAGTGAGAACCAGCATTACTTTTCCCCGCTGGCACCTTTGCTGTGGCAGCAAAAGCTGGACGTTTGTCTTTTTACCACCGGAGGGCGCCGAAAGTGAAAAAAGGCGCTTTTGAGGATAGAGTCCGCAGGAAAGCAGAGAGGGCCAAATTGTCAGGGGCATTTGAAAGGGTTCCAGGAGGCAGTGAGAACCAGCATTACTTTTCCCCGCTGGCACCTTTGCTGTGGCAGCAAAAGCTGGACGTTTGTCTTTTTTGCTCCGGAGGTTGCCAAAAGCGAAAACAGGTGCTTTTGAGGATGGAGTCCGCAGGAAAGCAGAGAGGGCCAAATTGTCTGGGGCATTTGAAGAGGTTCCAGGAGGCAGTGAGAACCAGCATTACTTTTCCCCGCTGGCACCTTTGCTGTGGCAGCAAAAGCTGGACGTTTGTCTTTTTTGCTCCGGAGGCTGCCGAAAGCGAAAACAGGTGCTTTTGAGGATGGAGTCCGCAGGAAAGCAGAGAGGGCCAAATTGTCTGGGGCATTTGAAAGGGTTCCAGGAGGCAGTGAGAACCAGCATTACTTTTCCCCGCTGGCACCTTTGCTGTGGCAGCAAAAGCTGGACGTTTGTCTTTTTTGCTCCGGAGGCTGCCGAAAGCGAAAACAGGTGCTTTTGAGGATGGAGTCCGCAGGAAAGCAGAGAGGGCCAAATTGTCTGTGGCATTTGAAAGGGTTCCAGGAGGCAGTGAGAACGAGCATTACTTTTCCCCGCTGGCACCTTTGCTGTGGCAGCAAAAGCTGGACGTTTGTCTTTTTTGCTCCGGAGGTTGCCAAAAGCGAAAACAGGTGTTTTTGAGGATGGAGTCCGCAGGAAAGCAGAGAGGGCCAAATTGTCTGGGGCATTTGAAGAGGTTCCAGGAGGCAGTGAGAACCAGCATTACTTTTCCCCGCTGGCACCTTTGCTGTGGCAGCAAAAGCTGGACGTTTGTCTTTTTTGCTCCGGAGGCTGCCGAAAGCGAAAACAGGTGCTTTTGAGGATGGAGTCCGCAGGAAAGCAGAGAGGGCCAAATTGTCTGTGGCATTTGAAAGGGTTCCAGGAGGCAGTGAGAACGAGCATTACTTTTCCCCGCTGGCACCTTTGCTGTGGCAGCAAAAGCTGGACGTTTGTCTTTTTTGCTCCGGAGGTTGCCGAAAGCGAAAACAGGTGCTTTTGAGGATGGAGTCCGCAGGAAAGCAGAGAGGGCCAAATTGTCTGGGGCATTTGAAGAGGTTCCAGGAGGCAGTGAGAACCAGCATTACTTTTCCCCGCTGGCACCTTTGCTGTGGCAGCAAAAGCTGGACGTTTGTCTTTTTTGCTCCGGAGGCTGCCGAAAGCGAAAACAGGTGCTTTTGAGGATGGAGTCCACAGGAAAGCAGAGAGGGCCAAATTGTCTGTGGCATTTGAAAGGGTTCCAGGAGGCAGTGAGAACCAGCATTACTTTTCCCCGCTGGCACCTTTGCTGTGGCAGCAAAAGCTGGACATTTGTCTTTTATGCTCCGGAGGCTGCCGAAAGCGAAAATAGGTGCTTTTGAGGATGGAGTCCGCAGGAAAGCAGAGAGGGCCAAATTGTCTGTGGCATTTGAAAGAGTTCCAGGAGGCAGTGAGAACCAGCATTACTTTTCCCCGCTGGCACCTTTGCTGTGGCAGCAAAAGCTGGACGTTTGTCTTTTTACCACCGGAGGGCGCCGAAAGTGAAAAAAGGCGCTTTTGAGGATAGAGTCCGCAGGAAAGCAGAGAGGGCCAAATTGTCAGGGGCATTTGAAAGGGTTCCAGGAGGCAGTGAGAACCAGCATTACTTTTCCCCGCTGGCACCTTTGCTGTGGCAGCAAAAGCTGGACGTTTGTCTTTTTTGCTCCGGAGGTTGCCGAAAGCGAAAACAGGTGCTTTTGAGGATGGAGTCCGCAGGAAAGCAGAGAGGGCCAAATTGTATGGGGCATTTGAAGAGGTTCCAGGAGGCAGTGAGAACCAGCATTACTTTTCCCCGCTGGCACCTTTGCTGTGGCAGCAAAAGCTGGACGTTTGTCTTTTTTGCTCCGGAGGCTGCCGAAAGCGAAAACAGGTGCTTTTGAGGATGGAGTCCGCAGGAAAGCAGAGAGGGCCAAATTGTCTGTGGCATTTGAAAGGGTTCCAGGAGGCAGTGAGAACGAGCATTACTTTTCCCCGCTGGCACCTTTGCTGTGGCAGCAAAAGCTGGACGTTTGTCTTTTTTGCTCCGGAGGTTGCCGAAAGCGAAAACAGGTGCTTTTGAGGATGGAGTCCGCAGGAAAGCAGAGAGGGCCAAATTGTCTGGGGCATTTGAAGAGGTTCCAGGAGGCAGTGAGAACCAGCATTACTTTTCCCCGCTGGCACCTTTGTTGTGGCAGCAAAAGCTGGACGTTTGTCTTTTTTGCTCCGGAGGCTGCCGAAAGCGAAAACAGGTGCTTTTGAGGATGGAGTCCGCAGGAAAGCAGAGAGGGCCAAATTGTCTGTGGCATTTGAAAGGGTTCCAGGAGGCAGTGAGAACCAGCATTACTTTTCCCCGCTGGCACCTTTGCTGTGGCAGCAAAAGCTGGACGTTTGTCTTTTTTGCTCCGGAGGTTGCCGAAAGCGAAAACAGGTGCTTTTGAGGATGGAGTCCGCAGGAAAGCAGAGAGGGCCAAATTGTCTGTGGCATTTGAAAGGGTTCAAGGAGGTAGTGAGAACCAGCATTACTTTTCCCCGCTGGCACCTTTGCTGTGGCAGCAAAAGCTGGACGTTTGTCTTTTTTGCTCCGGAGGCTGCCGAAAGCGAAAACAGGTGCTTTTGAGGATAGAGTCCGCAGGAAAGCAGAGAGGGCCAAATTGTCTGGGGCATTTGAAAGGGTTCCAGGAGGCAGTGAGAACCAGCATTACTTTTCCCCGCTGGCACCTTTGTTGTGGCAGCAAAGGCTGGACGTTTGTCTTTTTTGCTCCGGAGGCTGCCGAAAGCGAAAACAGGTGCTTTTGAGGATGGAGTCCGCAGGAAAGCAGAGAGGGCCAAATTGTCTGTGGCATTTGAAAGAGTTCCAGGAGGCAGTGAGAACCAGCATCACTTTTCCCCGCTGGCACCTTTGCTGTGGCAGCAAAAGCTGGACGTTTGTCTTTTTACCACCGGAGTGCGCCGAAAGTGAAAAAAGTCGCTTTTGAGGATAGAGTCCGCAGGAAAGCAGAGAGGGCTTAATTGTCTGGGGCATTTGAAAGGGTTCCAGGAGGCAGTGAGAACCAGCATTACTTTTCCCCGCTGGCACCTTTGCTGTGGCAGCAAAAGCTGGACGTTTGTCTTTTTTGCTCCGGAGGCTGCCGAAAGCGAAAACAGGTGCTTTTGAGGATGGAGTCCGCAGGAAAGCAGAGAGGGCCAAATTGTCTGGGGCATTTGAACAGGTTCCAGGAGGCAGTGAGAACCAGCATTACTTTTCCCCGCTGGCACCTTTGCTGTGGCAGCAAAAGCTGGACGTTTGTCTTTTTTGCTCCGGAGGCTGCCGAAAGCGAAAACAGGTGCTTTTGAGGATGGAGTCCACAGGAAAGCAGAGAGGGCCAAATTGTCTGTGGCATTTGAAAGGGTTCCAGGAGGCAGTGAGAACCAGCATTACTTTTCCCCGCTGGCACCTTTGCTGTGGCAGCAAAAGCTGGACGTTTGTCTTTTTTGCTCCGGAGGCTGCCGAAAGCGAAAACAGGTGCTTTTGAGGATGGAGTCCGCAGGAAAGCAGAGAGGGCCAAATTGTCTGTGGCATTTGAAAGGGTTCCAGGAGGCAGTGAGAACCAGCATTACTTTTCCCCGCTGGCACCTTTGCTGTGGCAGCAAAAGCTGGACGTTTGTCTTTTTTGCTCCGGAGGCTGCCGAATTGAAAAAAGGCGCTTTTGAGGATAGAGTCCGCAGGAAAGCAGAGAGGGCTTAATTGTCTGGGGCATTTGAAAGGGTTCCAGGAGGCAGTGAGAACCAGCATCACTTTTCCCCGCTGGCACCTTTGCTGTGGCAGCAAAAGCTGGACGTTTGTCTTTTTTGCTCCGGAGGCTGCCGAAAGCAAAAACAGGTGCTTTTGAGGATGGAGTCCGCAGGAAAGCAGAGAGGGCCAAATTGTCTGGGGCATTTGAAAGGGTTCCAGGAGGCAGTGAGAACCAGCATTACTTTTCCCCGCTGGCACCTTTGCTGTGGCAGCAAAAGCTGGACGTTTGTCTTTTTTGCTAGGGAGGTTGCCAAATACGAAAACAGGTGCTTTTGAGGATGGAGTCCGCAGGAAAGCAGAGAGGGCCAAATTGTCTGGGGCATTTGAAGAGGTTCCAGGAGGCAGTGAGAACCAGCATTACTTTTCCCCGCTGGCACCTTTGCTGTGGCAGCAAAAGCTGGACGTTTGTCTTTTTTGCTCCGGAGGCTGCCGAAAGCGAAAACAGGTGCTTTTGAGGATGGAGTCCGCAGGAAAGCAGAGAGGGCCAAATTGTCTGTGGCATTTGAAAGGGTTCCAGGAGGCAGTGAGAACGAGCATTACTTTTCCCCGCTGGCACCTTTGCTGTGGCAGCAAAAGCTGGACGTTTGTCTTTTTTGCTCCGGAGGCTGCCGAAAGCGAAAACAGGTGCTTTTGAGGATGGAGTCCGCAGGAAAGCAGAGAGGGCCAAATTGTCTGTGGCATTTGAAAGGGTTCAAGGAGGTAGTGAGAACCAGCATTACTTTTCCCCGCTGGCACCTTTGCTGTGGCAGCAAAAGCTGGACGTTTGTCTTTTTTGCTCCGGAGGCTGCCGAAAGCGAAAACAGGTGCTTTTGAGGATGGAGTCCGCAGGAAAGCAGAGAGGGCCAAATTGTCTGGGGCATTTGAAAGGGTTCCAGATGGCAGTGAGAACCAGCATTACTTTTCCCCGCTGGCACCTTTGTTGTGGCAGCAAAAGCTGGACGTTTGTCTTTTTTGCTCCGGAGGCTGCCGAAAGCGAAAACAGGTGCTTTTGAGGATGGAGTCCGCAGGAAAGCAGAGAGGGCCAAATTGTGTGGGGCATTTGAAGAGGTTCCAGGAGGCAGTGAGAACCAGCATTACTTTTCCCCGCTGGCACCTTTGCTGTGGCAGCAAAAGCTGGACGTTTGTCTTTTTTGCTCCGGAGGCTGCCGAAAGCGAAAACAGGTGCTTTTGAGGATGGAGTCCGCAGGAAAGCAGAGAGGGCCAAATTGTCTGGGGCATTTGAAAGGGTTCCAGGAGGCAGTGAGAACCAGCATTACTTTTCCCCGCTGGCACCTTTGCTGTGGCAGCAAAAGCTGGACGTTTGTCTTTTTTGCTCCGGAGGCTGCCGAAAGCGAAAACAGGTGCTTTTGAGGATGGAGTCCGCAGGAAAGCAGAGAGGGCCAAATTGTCTGTGGCATTTGAAAGGGTTCCAGGAGGCAGTGAGAACCAGCATTACTTTTCCCCGCTGGCACCTTTGCTGTGGCAGCAAAAGCTGGACGTTTGTCTTTTTTGCTCCGGAGGCTGCCGAAAGTGAAAACAGGTGCTTTTGAGGATGGAGTCCGCAGGAAAGCAGAGAGGGCCAAATTGTCTGTGGCATTTGAAAGGGTTCCAGGAGGCAGTGAGAACCAGCATTACTTTTCCCCGCTGGCACCTTTGCTGTGGCAGCAAAAGCTGGACGTTTGTCTTTTTTGCTCCGGAGGTTGCCAAAAGCGAAAACAGGTGCTTTTGAGGATTGAGTCCGCAGGAAAGCAGAGAGGGCCAAATTGTCTGGGGCATTGGAAGAGGTTCCAGGAGGCAGTGAGAACCAGCATTACTTTTCCCCGCTGGCACCTTTGCTGTGGCAGCAAAAGCTGGACGTTTGTCTTTTTTGCTCCGGAGGCTGCCGAAAGCGAAAACAGGTGCTTTTGAGGATGGAGTCCGCAGGAAAGCAGAGAGGGCCAAATTGTCTGTGGCATTTGAAAGGGTTCCAGGAGGCACTGAGAACCAGCATTACTTTTCCCCGCTGGCACCTTTGCTGTGGCAGCAAAAGCTGGACGTTTGTCTTTTTTGCTCCGGAGGCTGCCGAAAGCGAAAACAGGTGCTTTTGAGGATGGAGTCCACAGGAAAGCAGAGAGGGCCAAATTGTCTGTGGCATTTGAAAGGGTTCCAGGAGGCAGTGAGAACCAGCATTACTTTTCCCCGCTGGCACCTTTGCTGTGGCAGCAAAAGCTGGACATTTGTCTTTTATGCTCCGGAGGCTGCCGAAAGCGAAAATAGGTGCTTTTGAGGATGGAGTCCGCAGGAAAGCAGAGAGGGCCAAATTGTCAGGGGCATTTGAAAGAGTTCCAGGAGGCAGTGAGAACCAGCATTACTTTTCCCCGCTGGCACCTTTGCTGTGGCAGCAAAAGCTGGACGTTTGTCTTTTTACCACCGGAGGGCGCCGAAAGTGAAAAAAGGCGCTTTTGAGGATGGAGTCCGCAGGAAAGCAGAGAGGGCCAAATTGTCTGGGGCATTTGAAAGGGTTCCAGGAGGCAGTGAGAACCAGCATTACTTTTCCCCGCTGGCACCTTTGCTGTGGCAGCAAAAGCTGGACGTTTGTCTTTTTTGCTCCGGAGGCTGCCGAAAGCGAAAACAGGTGCTTTTGAGGATGGAGTCCGCAGGAAAGCAGAGAGGGCCAAATTGTCTGGGGCATTTGAAAGGGTTCCAGGAGGCAGTGAGAACCAGCATTACTTTTCCCCGCTGGCACCTTTGCTGTGGCAGCAAAAGCTGGACGTTTGTCTTTTTTGCTCCGGAGGCTGCCGAAAGCGAAAACAGGTGCTTTTGAGGATGGAGTCCTCAGGAAAGCAGAGAGGGCCAAATTGTCTGTGGCATTTGAAAGGGTTCCAGGAGGCAGTGAGAACGAGCATTACTTTTCCCCGCTGGCACCTTTGCTGTGGCAGCAAAAGCTGGACGTTTGTCTTTTTTGCTCCGGAGGTTGCCAAAAGCGAAAACAGGTGCTTTTGAGGATGGAGTCCGCAGGAAAGCAGAGAGGGCCAAATTGTCTGGGGCATTTGAAGAGGTTCCAGGAGGCAGTGAGAACCAGCATTACTTTTCCCCGCTGGCACCTTTGCTGTGGCAGCAAAAGCTGGACGTTTGTCTTTTTTGCTCCGGAGGCTGCCGAAAGCGAAAACAGGTGCTTTTGAGGATGGAGTCCGCAGGAAAGCAGAGAGGGCCAAATTGTCTGTGGCATTTTAAAGGGTTCCAGGAGGCAGTGAGAACCAGCATTACTTTTCCCCGCTGGCACCTTTGCTGTGGCAGCAAAAGCTGGACGTTTGTCTTTTTTGCTCCGGAGGTTGCCAAAAGCGAAAACAGGTGCTTTTGAGGATGGAGTCCGCAGGAAAGCAGAGAGGGCCAAATTGTCTGTGGCATTTGAAAGGGTTCAAGGAGGTAGTGAGAACCAGCATTACTTTTCCCCGCTGGCACCTTTGCTGTGGCAGCAAAAGCTGGACGTTTGTCTTTTTTGCTCCGGAGGCTGCCGAAAGCGAAAACAGGTGCTTTTGAGGATAGAGTCCGCAGGAAAGCAGAGAGGGCCAAATTGTCTGTGGCATTTGAAAGGGTTCCAGGAGGCAGTGAGAACCAGCATCACTTTTCCCCGCTGGCACCTTTGTTGTGGCAGCAAAGGCTGGACGTTTGTCTTTTTTGCTCCGGAGGCTGCCGAAAGCGAAAACAGGTGCTTTTGAGGATGGAGTCCGCAGGAAAGCAGAGAGGGCCAAATTGTCTGTGGCATTTGAAAGAGTTCCAGGAGGCAGTGAGAACCAGCATCACTTTTCCCCGCTGGCACCTTTGCTGTGGCAGCAAAAGCTGGACGTTTGTCTTTTTACCACCGGAGTGCGCCGAAAGTGAAAAAAGTCGCTTTTGAGGATAGAGTCCGCAGGAAAGCAGAGAGGGCTTAATTGTCTGGGACATTTGAAAGGGTTCCAGGAGGCAGTGAGAACCAGCATTACTTTTCCCCGCTGGCACCTTTGCTGTGGCAGCAAAAGCTGGACGTTTGTCTTTTTTGCTCCGGAGGCTGCCGAAAGCGAAAACAGGTGCTTTTGAGGATGGAGTCCGCAGGAAAGCAGAGAGGGCCAAATTGTCTGGGGCATTTGAAGAGGTTCCAGGAGGCAGTGAGAACCAGCATTACTTTTCCCCGCTGGCACCTTTGCTGTGGCAGCAAAAGCTGGACGTTTGTCTTTTTTGCTCCGGAGGCTGCCGAAAGCGAAAACAGGTGCTTTTGAGGATGGAGTCCGCAGGAAAGCAGAGAGGGCCAAATTGTCTGTGGCATTTGAAAGGGTTCCAGGAGGCAGTGAGAACCAGCATTACTTTTCCCCGCTGGCACCTTTGCTGTGGCAGCAAAAGCTGGACGTTTGTCTTTTTTGCTCCGGAGGTTGCCGAAAGCGAAAACAGGTGCTTTTGAGGATGGAGTCCGCAGGAAAGCAGAGAGGGCCAAATTGTCTGTGGCATTTGAAGAGGTTCCAGGAGGCAGTGAGAACCAGCATTACTTTTCCCCGCTGGCACCTTTGCTGTGGCAGCAAAAGCTGGACGTTTGTCTTTTTTGCTCCGGAGGCTGCCGAAAGCGAAAACAGGTGCTTTTGAGGATGGAGTCCGCAGGAAAGCAGAGAGGGCCAAATTGTCTGTGGCATTTGAAAGGGTTCCAGGAGGCAGTGAGAACCAGCATTACTTTTCCCCGCTGGCACCTTTGCTGTGGCAGCAAAAGCTGGACGTTTGTCTTTTTTGCTCCGGAGGTTGCCGAAAGCGAAAACAGGTGCTTTTGAGGATGGAGTCCGCAGGAAAGCAGAGAGGGCCAAATTGTCTGTGGCATTTGAAAGGGTTCAAGGAGGTAGTGAGAACCAGCATTACTTTTCCTCGCTGGCACCTTTGCTGTGGCAGCAAAAGCTGGACGTTTGTCTTTTTTGCTCCGGAGGCTGCCGAAAGCGAAAACAGGTGCTTTTGAGGATGGAGTCCGCAGGAAAGCAGAGAGGGCCAAATTGTCTGTGGCATTTGAAAGGGTTCAAGGAGGTAGTGAGAACCAGCATTACTTTTCCCCGCTGGCACCTTTGTTGTGGCAGCAAAAGCTGGACGTTTGTCTTTTTTGCTCCGGAGGCTGCCGAAAGCGAAAACAGGTGCTTTTGAGGATGGAGTCCGCAGGAAAGCAGAGAGGGCCAAATTGTGTGGGGCATTTGAAAGGGTTCCAGGAGGCAGTGAGAACCAGCATTACTTTTCCCCGCTGGCACCTTTGCTGTGGCAGCAAAAGCTGGACGTTTGTCTTTTTTGCTCCGGAGGTTGCCAAAAGCGAAAACAGGTGCTTTTGAGGATGGAGTCCTCAGGAAAGCAGAGAGGGCCAAATTGTCTGTGGCATTTGAAGAGGTTCCAGGAGGCAGTGAGAACCAGCATTACTTTTCCCCGCTGGCACCTTTGCTGTGGCAGCAAAAGCTGGACGTTTGTCTTTTTTGCTCCGGAGGCTGCCGAAAGCGAAAACAGGTGCTTTTGAGGATGGAGTCCGCAGGAAAGCAGAGAGGGCTTAATTGTCTGGGGCATTTGAAAGGGTTCCAGGAGGCAGTGAGAACCAGCATTACTTTTCCCCGTTGGCACCTTTGCTGTGGCAGCAAAAGCTGGACGTTTGTCTTTTTTGCTCCGGAGGCTGCCGAAAGCGAAAACAGGTGCTTTTGAGGATGGAGTCCGCAGGAAAGCAGAGAGGGCCAAATTGTCTGTGGCATTTGAAAGGGTTCCAGGAGGCAGTGAGAACCAGCATTACTTTTCCCCGCTGGCACCTTTGCTGTGGCAGCAAAAGCTGGACGTTTGTCTTTTTTGCTCCGGAGGCTGCCGAAAGCGAAAACAGGTGCTTTTGAGGATGGAGTCCGCAGGAAAGCAGAGAGGGCCAAATTGTCTGTGGCATTTGAAAGGGTTCCAGGAGGCAGTGAGAACCAGCATTACTTTTCCCCGCTGGCACCTTTGCTGTGGCAGCAAAAGCTGGACGTTTGTCTTTTTTGCTCCGGAGGCTGCCGAAAGCAAAAATAGGTGCTTTTGAGGATGGAGTCCGCAGGAAAGCAGAGAGGGCCAAATTGTCTGTGGCATTTGAAAGGGTTCCAGGAGGCAGTGAGAACCAGCATTACTTTTCCCCGCTGGCACCTTTGCTGTGGCAGCAAAAGCTGGACGTTTGTCTTTTTTGCTCCGGAGGTTGCCGAAAGCGAAAACAGGTGCTTTTGAGGATGGAGTCCGCAGGAAAGCAGAGAGGGCCAAATTGTCTGTGGCATTTGAAGAGGTTCCAGGAGGCAGTGAGAACCAGCATTACTTTTCCCCGCTGGCACCTTTGCTGTGGCAGCAAAAGCTGGACGTTTGTCTTTTTTGCTCCGGAGGCTGCCGAAAGCGAAAATAGGTGCTTTTGAGGATGGAGTCCGCAGGAAAGCAGAGAGGGCCAAATTGTCTGTGGCATTTGAAAGAGTTCCAGGAGGCAGTGAGAACCAGCATTACTTTTCCCCGCTGGCACCTTTGCTGTGGCAGCAAAAGCTGGACGTTTTTCTTTTTACCACCGGAGGGCGCCGAAAGTGAAAACAGGTGCTTTTGAGGATGGAGTCCGCAGGAAAGCAGAGAGGGCCAAATTGTCTGTGGCATTTGAAGAGGTTCCAGGAGGCAGTGAGAACCAGCATTACTTTTCCCCGCTGGCACCTTTGCTGTGGCAGCAAAAGCTGGACGTTTGTCTTTTTTGCTCCGGAGGCTGCCGAAAGCGAAAACAGGTGCTTTTGAGGATGGAGTCCGCAGGAAAGCAGAGAGGGCCAAATTGTCTGTGGCATTTGAAAGGGTTCCAGGAGGCAGTGAGAACCAGCATTACTTTTCCCCGCTGGCACCTTTGCTGTGGCAGCAAAAGCTGGACGTTTGTCTTTTTTGCTCCGGAGGCTGCCGAAAGCGAAAACAGGTGCTTTTGAGGATGGAGTCCGCAGGAAAGCAGAGAGGGCCAAATTGTCTGTGGCATTTGAAAGCGTTCCAGGAGGCAGTGAGAACCAGCATTACTTTTCCCCGCTGGCACCTTTGCTGTGGCAGCAAAAGCTGGACGTTTGTCTTTTTGCTCCGGAGGCTGCCGAAAGCGAAAACAGGTGCTTTTGAGGATGGAGTCCGCAGGAAAGCAGAGAGGGCCAAATTGTCTGGGGCATTTGAAAGGGTTCCAGGAGGCAGTGAGAACCAGCATTACTTTTCCCCGCTGGCACCTTTGCTGTGGCAGCAAAAGCTGGACGTTTGTCTTTTTGCTCCGGAGGTTGCCAAAAGCGAAAACAGGTGCTTTTGAGGATGGAGTCCGCAGGAAAGCAGAGAGGTCCAAATTGTCTGGGGCATTTGAAGAGGTTCCAGGAGGCAGTGAGAACCAGCATTACTTTTCCCCGCTGGCACCTTTGCTGTGGCAGCAAAAGCTGGACGTTTGTCTTTTTTGCTCCGGAGGTTGCCGAAAGCGAAAACAGGTGCTTTTGAGGATGGAGTCCGCAGGAAAGCAGAGAGGGCCAAATTGTCTGTGGCATTTGAAAGGGTTCCAGGAGGCACTGAGAACCAGCATTACTTTTCCCCGCTGGCACCTTTGCTGTGGCAGCAAAAGCTCGACGTTTGTCTTTTTTGCTCCGGAGGCTGCCGAAAGCGAAAACAGGTGCTTTTGAGGATGGAGTCCACAGGAAAGCAGAGAGGGCCAAATTGTCTGTGGCATTTGAAAGGGTTCCAGGAGGCAGTGAGAACCAGCATTACTTTTCCCCGCTGGCACCTTTGCTGTGGCAGCAAAAGCTGGACATTTGTCTTTTATGCTCCGGAGGCTGCCGAAAGCGAAAATAGGTGCTTTTGAGGATGGAGTCCGCAGGAAAGCAGAGAGGGCCAAATTGTCTGTGGCATTTGAAAGAGTTCCAGGAGGCAGTGAGAACCAGCATTACTTTTCCCCGCTGGCACCTTTGCTGTGGCAGCAAAAGCTGGACGTTTGTCTTTTTACCACCGGAGGGCGCCGAAAGTGAAAAAAGGCGCTTTTGAGGATAGAGTCCGCAGGAAAGCAGAGAGGGCCAAATTGTCAGGGGCATTTGAAAGGGTTCCAGGAGGCAGTGAGAACCAGCATTACTTTTCCCCGCTGGCACCTTTGCTGTGGCAGCAAAAGCTGGACGTTTGTCTTTTTTGCTCCGGAGGCTGCCGAAAGCGAAAACAGGTGCTTTTGAGGATGGAGTCCGCAGGAAAGCAGAGAGGGCCAAATTGTCTGGGGCATTTGAAAGGGTTCCAGGAGGCAGTGAGAACCAGCATTACTTTTCCCCGCTGGCACCTTTGCTGTGGCAGCAAAAGCTGGACGTTTGTCTTTTTGCTCCGGAGGTTGCCAAAAGCGAAAACAGGTGCTTTTGAGGATGGAGTCCGCAGGAAAGCAGAGAGGGCCAAATTGTCTGGGGCATTTGAAGAGGTTCCAGGAGGCAGTGAGAACCAGCATTACTTTTCCCCGCTGGCACCTTTGCTGTGGCAGCAAAAAGCTGGACGTTTGTCTTTTTTGCTCCGGAGGTTGCCGAAAGCGAAAACAGGTGCTTTTGAGGATGGAGTCCGCAGGAAAGCAGAGAGGGCCAAATTGTCTGTGGCATTTGAAAGGGTTCCAGGAGGCACTGAGAACCAGCATTACTTTTCCCCGCTGGCACCTTTGCTGTGGCAGCAAAAGCTGGACGTTTGTCTTTTTTGCTCCGGAGGCTGCCGAAAGCGAAAACAGGTGCTTTTGAGGATGGAGTCCACAGGAAAGCAGAGAGGGCCAAATTGTCTGTGGCATTTGAAAGGGTTCCAGGAGGCAGTGAGAAACCAGCATTACTTTTCCCCGCTGGCACCTTTGCTGTGGCAGCAAAAGCTGGACATTTGTCTTTTATGCTCCGGAGGCTGCCGAAAGCGAAAATAGGTGCTTTTGAGGATGGAGTCCGCAGGAAAGCAGAGAGGGCCAAATTGTCTGTGGCATTTGAAAGGGTTCCAGGAGGCAGTGAGAACCAGCATTACTTTTCCCCGCTGGCACCTTTGCTGTGGCAGCAAAAGCTGGACGTTTGTCTTTTTACCACCGGAGGGCGCCGAAAGTGAAAAAAGGCGCTTTTGAGGATAGAGTCCGCAGGAAAGCAGAGAGGGCCAAATTGTCAGGGGCATTTGAAAGGGTTCCAGGAGGCAGTGAGAACCAGCATTACTTTTCCCCGCTGGCACCTTTGCTGTGGCAGCAAAAGCTGGACGTTTGTCTTTTTTGCTCCGGAGGTTGCCAAAAGCGAAAACAGGTGCTTTTGAGGATGGAGTCCGCAGGAAAGCAGAGAGGGCCAAATTGTCTGGGGCATTTGAAGAGGTTCCAGGAGGCAGTGAGAACCAGCATTACTTTTCCCCGCTGGCACCTTTGCTGTGGCAGCAAAAGCTGGACGTTTGTCTTTTTTGCTCCGGAGGCTGCCGAAAGCGAAAACAGGTGCTTTTGAGGATAGAGTCCGCAGGAAAGCAGAGAGGGCCAAATTGTCTGTGGCATTTGAAAGGGTTCCAGGAGGCAGTGAGAACCAGCATTACTTTTCCCCGCTGGCACCTTTGTTGTGGTAGCAAAGGCTGGACGTTTGTCTTTTTTGCTCCGGAGGCTGCCGAAAGCGAAAACAGGTGCTTTTGAGGATGGAGTCCGCCGGAAAGCAGAGAGGGCCAAATTGTCTGTGGCATTTGAAAGAGTTCCAGGAGGCAGTGAGAACCAGCATCACTTTTCCCCGCTGGCACCTTTGCTGTGGCAGCAAAAGCTGGACGTTTGTCTTTTTACCACCGGAGTGCGCCGAAAGTGAAAAAAGTCGCTTTTGAGGATAGAGTCCGCAGGAAAGCAGAGAGGGCTTAATTGT
>NW_028128339.1:3360000-3362149 GCF_965231255.1 Vanellus vanellus | reverse complement strand
AACCCGGCCAACCCCCAACCCTAACCCTAACCCTAACCCTAACCCTAACCCTAACCCTAACCCTAACCCTAACCCTAAACCCTAACCCTAACCCTAACCCCTAACCCACAACACGAGTATAACCCTAACCCTAACCCTAACCCTAACCCTAACCCTAACCCTAACCCTAACCCTAACCCTAACCCTAACCCTAACCCTAACCCTAACCCTAACCCTAACCCTAACCCTAACCCTAACCCTAAACCCTAACCCTAACCCTAACCCTAACCCTAACCCTAACCCTAACCCTAACCCTAACCCTAACCCTACCCCTAACCCTAACCCTAAACCCTAACCCTAACCCTAACCCTAACTACCTAACCCTAACCCTAACCCTAACCCTAACCCTAACCCTAACCCTAACCCTAACCCTAACCCTAACCCTAACCCTAACCCTAACCCTAACCCTAACCCTAACCCTAACCCTAACCCTAACCCTAACCTAACCCTAACCCTAACCCTAACCCTAACCCTAACCCTAACCCTAACCCTAACCCCTAACCCTAACCCTAACCCTAACCCTAACCCTAACCCTAACCCTAACCCTAACCCTAACCCTAACCCTAACCCTAACCCTAACCCTAACCCTAACCCTAACCCTAACCCTAACCCTAACCCTAACCCTAACCCTAAACCCTAACCCTAACCCTAACCCTAACCCTAACCCTAACCCTAACCCTAACCCTAACCCTAACCCTAACCCTAACCCTAACCCTAACCCTAACCCTAACCCTAACCCTAACCCGACACCCTAACCCTAACCCTAACCCTAACCCGACACCCTAACCCTAACCCTAACCCTAACCCTAACCCTAACCCGACACCCTAACCCTAACCCTAACCCTAACCCTAACCCGACACCCTAACCCTAACCCGACACCCTAACCCTAACCCTAACCCTAACCCTAACCTAACCCTAACCCTAACCCGACACCCTAACCCTAACCCGACACCCCTAACCCTAACCCTAACCCTAACCCCGAACCCGACACCCTAACCCTAAACCCTAACCCGACACCCTAACCCTAACCCGACACCCTAACCCTAACCCTAACCCTAACCCTAACCCTAACCCTAACCCTAACCCTAACCCTAACCCGACACCCTAACCCTAACCCGACACCCTAACCCTAACCCTAACCCTAACCCTAACCCTAACCCTAACCCGACACCCTAACCCGACACCCTAACCCGACACCCTAACCCTAACCCTAACCCTAACCCGACACCCTAACCCTAACCCTAACCCTAACCCTAACCCTAACCCGACACCCTAACCCGACACCCTAACCCTAACCCGACACCCTAACCCTAACCCTAACCCTAACCCTAACCCTAACCCGACACCCTAACCCTAACCCCTAACCCTAACCCTAACCCTAACCCGACACCCTAACCCTAACCCACACCCTAACCCTAACCCTAACCCGACACCCTAACCCGACACCCTAACCCTAACCCGACACCCTAACCCTAACCCTAACCCGACACCCTAACCCTAACCCTAACCCTAACCCGACACCCTAACCCTAACCCTAACCCGACACCCTAACCCTAACCCTAACCCGGACACCCTAACCCTAACCCTAACCCGACACCCTAACCCTAACCCTAACCCTAACCCTAACCCGACACCCTAACCCTAACCCTAACCCTAACCCTAACCCGACACCCTAACCCTAACCCTAACCCTAACCCTAACCCTACCCTAACCCTAACCCTAACCCTAACCCTAACCCTAACCCTAACCCTAACCCTAACCCTAAACCCTAACCCTAACCCTAACCCTAACCCTAACCCTAACCCGACACCCTAACCCGACACCCTAACCCGACACCCTAACCCTAACCCTAACCCTAACCCTAACCCGACACCCTAACCCGACACCCTAACCCGACACCCTAACCCGACACCCTAACCCGACACCCTAACCCTAACCCTAACCCTAACCCGACACCCTAACCCTAACCCGACACCCTAACCCTAACCCGACACCCTAACCCTAACCCTAACCCTAACCCTAACCCGACACCCTAACCCTAACCCTAACCCTAACCCGACACCCTAACCCGACACCCTAACCCTAACCCTAACCCTAACCCTAACCCTA